>NC_056746.1:447311292-447338792 GCF_019279795.1 Protopterus annectens | reverse complement strand
CCTCTGCCCATTGATTTGGTGGCAGGTTTGGCATTCCTTTTATCCTTGGTAAGGTATGAAAGTGGAATCTGTATCCTTGTGAGACCATGTTTAGGACCCATTTGTCTTTTGTGATGATGTGCCAGTTGTCTGCAAAAAGTGCTAATTTTCCTCCCAAGGGAGCTGCCAAGAGAGATTTGCTTGGTAGTTGGAGGGTTGAGTCATTGTGTTTGTCTTCTGCTAGCTTGGGGTCTGTCTTCACCACCTTTCTGGGTTGTGGCACCCCATTGGCGAGGTTTGTAAGGGCCTTGTGACTGACCTCTGCCCCTTGGGCATCTGTATTTGCCCCTCTGTGGTCTGTCAGAAGCTGGAAAGGACCATTTTTTTGTTGGCCAATTTCTGCTAAAACAAGGGCATTGTACCTGTAAAAAATCCTTGACCGTCTGCATAGACTTTGCCTTATCCTCCATTTTCTTTAAAACCTCTTCTGCTTTGACACCAAATAAGACATCCTGCTGTAAAGGTGCATCCAATAATTTTGCTTTAACATGATCAGGTAGGGTTCGTTCTTTTACCCAAGCATGTCTGCGTATGACAGACCCAGTAACAGCTGCTCTACAGGAAGTTTCCAATGAATCAAATCCACATTGTAAAGTATGTTTGCCCTCCTGTTCAGCTGCATGCAACAGATCCTGCATTTCCTTGAATTCAGCCTGTTCAGAATTGTGTGCTCAGTTTTTGTTTTAATTGAGACATTAGGAATTGCTGATATTTCAGCATGTGAAACTGACAATTTAATGCTCTCATAGCCAGAGTAGCTGAGGTGTATATCTTCTTTCCCCATCTATCTAAAACTCTGGAATCCCTTTCAGAGGGTACAGGATTTTTAGCCATAGAAGCTTTAGCCCATTTGGGACCCTGGGAAATTGTTTCTGGGTCAGCCAGAGGGCTTTTATAAAGGAATTTGTGTGTGTCTGGTACTCTGTAGTATCTGTCTGGTTTGGCTGGAGCAGGAGGTAGGGAGTCTGGATTTAGACTAGACTCTAAGTAAACATCATCCACAATATCTAAAACTGGAGGGATAGCAAGTGGTCTGTGCTGGGGTAGTAAAAGAAACTCTCGGAGCCTTTTCTTGGAATCAGAGTAGTCCTGGCCTTCCCAGTGGAAATGTTCCCTCATGGTATGTAAAGTTTCCCCAAAGGAGTAGTCTTCAGGGGGAGATGCTGAGGGAATAGAGTCTTCAGCATCAGAATCTTCATAAGGGGGAAAAGGGTAATCCTGTTCCTCAGAAGAATCTGAGGAAATAGAAACCTTGTCAGAGGAAGCATAGTCCTCTTCTTGTCTTGGCCTTTTATCAGGAGGGGGATGGGAACCCCTGATTAGGGAAATCAAATCTTCAGCCATCTTAAGCATCTGTTTCTTAGGCATGGGGCTTTGAACAGGAGAGTGATGTACAGTCTTTTTTGGTTTTAAAGGAGTTTTTAGCTTAGCATAAGATTTAATGGTGAGTGTAGTCTTTCTGAAGACACCTTCTGAAACTGAAGATGTTTCTACTGCACTGGGATCACCTTCTGCTCCGGTGTCGGAAGGGCCTAATGAAGATGGTTGCGACGGCCTAGTACACGCTGCTTGAGAATCCGAAGCTGTCTGGGGTTCTATTTCCGCAGTCGGCAGGGGCTGCGTAGGCGCCTCACTGAAAACCAGAGAACCGGCGACAGGCCCAGCAGAGGCCTCAGAGTCTGGCTTGGTTCTAGACTGCCTGTCCTTATCCTTGCGTTTTTTTATGCATGTCGGTCGTCGGCTGCTCCGACGGCATGATATAATTAAATTTCCTGCCAAAGTAATGTCGTGCGAAATCAAAATGGTGTTTGATAGTTCGTTTATTAAACCTAGCAAAAAACCGACAACCTGTGACGTCGTGGTCTGGGCCTAGGCAAGGAATACAATAAGAATGGAAGTCCTTATGAGGTATTTGCTTCCCACAAGAAATGCAATTGTTAACTTTTTCTGATATCGGACTGAGGCAAGAAAAGGTTCCCCAATGGGGTACTTAGCTTTATTGAGGACTTCGGACTGAAATTCGATTTGAAAATCTCAGGTGTCGGCCGACCGGCACTTGCAAACTGCTTCTTCTTCGGGCACCGCCGGCAAGAATGACTGAAGAAAATGGCATTGGATGCCTCTTATATACCCCTGGCGCACTGACATCAGGGAGGAAGCGGCAGCAACCGACACCGGACCAAGACTTTGGAACTCTGGCTGACTGCGGGACCGCCTTACGGCAGGATAACCCAAGTGTGATGACTGCAGCAGGGTAACACGATGAACATCAAAAAAGAGTGACAGGTTGAGCATATTAGATAAATATTAGACACCTTCTGCAAGATCAGGGACAGGTGAGAACTAGTACTAGCCAGCCTGAAGCCATCCAAAATATCTGGTTATCTGGCATAGTCAATATTTACCCCCAAAAAATAAATAACCTCGTGATATCGCTGAGCTTTCTCTTCATAGTGGACTTCTTACTCCTTCCTGCCTATGATATACCCGATTCATTTTTTTTTTCAAGTAGATTGTGGGTAGAATAATCAGGAGACCAGCAAATTGAATGGCCAAGTCTACAGAACTTCCTCCTAGGGTCCCACTCTCACTGGTAGGGTACTTTTTCATTGTTTATTATTTTATAATAAAGAGACATTATTTAGCATTTAACAATAAAATAAGTATGTAATGGCAAAGCACGCATACCAGAGCAGTGACTTAAGTTGCCAACTTGCTGGTCTCTGAGTAAGGCCAGCCATGTCACTAGACTGACGGCATAATCTTAATCTGGTCAGTTTGCAAGTCACCACTTTAACTGACAGAGGTTATCATTGATGGTGTCTAGAACTGGAAAAACTAGTTTCAGAAGTCCACATGTGAGAGAACCAAGAACTAAACTTATTTTTTTTTTTTCATTTTATTCTTTACTTTTTTATTTTCTATGTTTTTTAACAAGCTAAATGAACTGGTCCTCAAACCTTTTTCAGCCACAACCTATGCTACATAGACAATGGTAGATACAAAAATAGCTTTTAACCTGGTTATTTTTGTTATTGCATTTCCTTTGGTAAGACTACTACTTGTAGTTGAGACAGGGACTTAAGTAGTTGTTTTTTTGCAGTAATTCTCTTAGGTGTTGCCATAATAGACAGGAGGTTTATTTTATTACAGGTTATGTCCAATGTTGGAGAGGGTCTCCATGATAGTCATGAAGTAATTGTATATGCTTCTGAGTGAGGAGTGCTTGTCTAGAACCATTACAAAAATCATTCCTGTCTAGGGTTTCCACCTTTTCAGATGGCCAAAGTGGGACATTTTCGGGACACACATCAGATTTTACAGGCTGACACATACCCACGGTCAGTACAAAGGATAGAACTTTACTTTTTTGCCTAAATGAAAGCTTATTCTTGTAGCAGTTTAGTTGCTTATTCTGTTTCTTGTAACATTTAGGTATTTTACATACAGAAATAACTATTTTATGCAACTATTACATAAAATATGAGGCATAATTATGTCCTACAATCTCAGGACATTTGCCATTTTTTATATTTTTGGTCTGGACACAACTGCCCAAAGAGGGACTGTCCCTCGCAAAGTGGGACAGGTGGTAACCCTATTCCTGTCATTTGCAGGAACTCAACACGCCTTAAAGATTGGCTGGTGCACACTTCGACGTATTACAGCAGTATGGAGAACCAGCCTTCTGATATGGATGAATTGAATGTGCTTATAGAGATGATTTAATAGGAAAAGATGTGCGAGTAAAGTGGACTTTAGCTGCCACCGATCCCAGATTTTTTATTTTTGTTGCAGGAGATACACAGTCAGGGAAATGAGGGTATTTATTTTTGAACATCAGCATGACATTAGTAGTGTCTCATTTGTGAGTCCTGTCAAACATTACTTCATTTTGAGTAACTGTGGTGATGGAAGCATATTAAAGTTCTTTGTTTTATATAGAATGAATCATGGGTACCTTGCCACATATGTCACGCATGCCCTCTGCAAAAAAAGAAACAACACATGGTATGTCAGTTCAATACTCTGCAACTTTAAGGTGTGAATAATGACCTGGAGATGAAATATTTATTGTAATATGTACTAGGATATTGTTTTTCATGTGAAGTTTGCTCCTTTTTCTCTTATTCCAGTTGCACTCATTTTTTGTTATTGTGAGGTGTTAAAAGTTGTTAGATTTAGTAAACATAAAATAAGGACTGTAATTATCAGAGGACCATGTGAATTCAGGTTCTGTAATTATCTTTAGCCTATATTACTCAAGTTCCAGCAGAATTTCCTGTTTAAGTAAGTGAGACGTTTATTAATAGTGTAATTTATTTGCAATATAATGTGTCTACTGTTACCTGTTTCATCCTGATTAGGCTTTAAGGACAAGGTGCTACTTTCACCATAAAAAATAAAGCTTGCTTGTTTGTACACGCAAATATTTTTTTTTTTTTTTGAAGTATAATTTTTCCTTGCAAATGTGAAAGCTGAAATTGATGTTGTACAAATGCTGTAAGGCAGGTATGGTGCTCTCTTATCTGAGGACAGGAAACAGATATGCTATACATTAGTGGTCTAACAATACTGGAACACACAGACAATGTGATAACTTTTATTTGGCCAATGTAAATTTTACATACAATCTATTTGAACTTTCTGACTTCATAAACCTTTTGTAGGAGCTAAGTTATTGAAGCTGGATGCATTTCTTTACTACCCACCTGTGCCTAAGAAGGGGACAATTGCATATAGTAATCTACTTAAGATGTCAGTGGACAGCTTATGGAAAACCCACTTTAGCCAAAGGAGTTAACATCCCTCAAGGTTGCAGGACTCTAGAGTTGCTTATGTTAAATATAGTGGTGTTGGGGGAAAATCCCATTGCATAAGGAGTTTGGGAGGCCTGTCTTACCACCTAATACAAATGCCTTCTCTGCTTAAAATTTCCTTTTTGTGCTTAACCCCTGTACTAGTGACTTTCTCCTGAGGAGTGCACTCAAACTACTGTATTTAGCTGTTAGACTCTTTATGTGATTGTTTGCATCTCCAAGACAGTCAGACCTTTTCTTGTGAAATTTTCATTGCTAGTTACTAGTTTAATTATCTAGTCTCTTAGATTGGGTCCCAACTCTCAAAGGTGAAAGAGCAGCTGCACTTGAATTTTAATAAAAAAAATAATGTAATTTTTATGCAGTGACATATAAAGAGCAACAGTTTTAAACAGAAATAAATATTTTAAGGTCTGAGTTCTAAGGGCTGAACATGACAATGGTTCAGTAGGATCAGTGGTCTTCCCCTGGTCTACAAATAAATACAGCAGTTAGTTTTTGATAAATGCTTTTGTTTTACTCTGAATAGAGCTGAATGCTTTACTTTTTTATACTGTTTTGCAAATGTTGCAATTTAGCAAATGTAACATTATTTTCACTGTTGCAAGATATTCTTATAAAAATTTCATGGCAAAATGCAGGCTGCTGCATGATTTGATAGGATACATGGACAGCAGAAATCTCAAATATGTTGTTTTGTCAGAGCAAAAAAAATAATGATCATAGTTTACTATCATATTTAACGTGATAGAAAATATCACTCTTTCTTTAAAAAAATAGTAGGGTAGGCTGTTATCTCTTTCATAAGAGTTTACTAATGTGATTCTGATACATAATTACTTTGACAACATGGGCAAATGTGAAATGTGTATCTTGTTGTGAACCAGCTGACAATAAACAGAGCACCCTGGTGGCTAAGTAGGACAAAAGGTGATACCTAGTAATGTAGGGCCAAAGTTGTAAAACAATATAAAAATGTTCTAGCAAAGTTCTCGGAATCTGTCAGACGCTCATCTACAGAATGCGCTTATTACTTATTCCATGTATAAAGACTTGTATGTATCCAACTTTATTTTTATGAAATCTACTTCATTACATATCAGTATAGATTACTGAAGAGATGGTCATAATTTCACTGGGCAAATGACTTCCCTAGTCTGGAGAAATACATACAATATATTCTTTTGATGTAATTACAGCTTCTAAAATTGTATTCTGCATTAATGTTATATAGCACAGCCTAAGAAGAAAGTCATATACCCGACAGTGGAAACTCTATCGCCATGTTTAGACCATGACAGCAAAGGCCTACGAATTCCTGCATAAAAGATCTCATGTACATATACCCACACATACACATCTATGTATACATGTAGGTTTAATATCACATGTGCGAACGTCAAAACAAAATTCCTACATAAAGACCAACTCACGTCTGACTCGAAATGTTTAAAAGGTTAGAATGTCACACATGGATTCCTTTTTCCAATATTGTTATAGTGGTGCATGATTAAAGAGTTGTATTCCTGAAGTGCTTCCTTCAGATGAAACCTTGAACTGATGTCCCATCTTTCTGAGTTAGTGGTAGCTTTGGTAAATGTTAAAGGTCCTATGACACTAATCAGAGGAAATAGCAGGGTCATTTTCTCAGTGTCCTAGCTAAATTCCCCCGTCTATATAAATACCTGCAAATTCCTTGAAAGTAGCCCTCAAGCCTAGTGTGACTTACCCCATCAACAGAAGCCAATAAATAAAGTAAATGAACCAGTGCATAATTAGAGGAAGGACAAGGACAGTTACTAATGATTTTGCAAGTTATGAAAAACCTGCTAGCTCTGTGGCATAGACGACTAAATTCTTAACTTTCACCAAGGCGGCTGACTTTCAGTTAACAGCCCCTGCACTGTAATAGCCAGACATGTTTTGAGAGAAATGGAGAGGAGTATATTCAGCTGTGTCAGGCAGAGGGTATGGGAACACATTACAGACACGATTTCTGAAGTGGAGACTGAGGAAATTGCCTGCATTGCTTTCCTGGAGGAGGGGCTAGCTAGTTACACTGATTTATGTTTCTTGTGGAAGTGAGAGATAGCCAAGTCTAAAGATACACATACTGCTTGCCCATCCCCTATGGTTCTGTAAAGCAAGATTGGGCAGTGGGAATAGAGCTGTAGGGGTCTCACCAAGGAAAGAATTTAAAGAGCAGTAGTGCAGCCAAGAAGTAGAACTAGGTAGTTAGCACTGTGGAGCACAGCAAAAAAAAAAAAAAAAAAAAAAAAAAAAAAAAAGACAGGAATCCCATGACTAATCTGAATTGTCAGCAGTAAACATGTTCAGAATAAAATGATGGAAGTAATGTTTTGAATGTAATGCCTGTTCACTCTGCCCTGCTGGTTTATATTGTGTAAACCAAGTGTGTTGTGTTTGAAGTATCACTGGGACAGAAGGCTGCAGTCTTCACTAATGCCATTCCCTTATTCTTCACCTATACAGAAATTAAACTTTTAATGACGGACCAGCATTTACTCAGATAGACTTGTTTGTTTCATTTGGTGTTTTGCTTGCTCCCTTTCCACTACTGAATTCTGTATATAGTGAGGAAGGTAAATTAAAAAAAAAAAAATTCTCAGACATCGAGATGGTCTGTCCTTTTACTTTGAGCTATTATAAATATGTTATTCAGATGCAAGGGAACTTTGTTCCTAGGGAATATGGCTGAATTTGAAAATCTCCAGATATCCTTTGAGTGAGGCTAATCAGGTTCAGTAGATTGATTAGCAATGGTTATCATTTTGCAAACAATTCTGCAGAATATCCAGGGGAAGGATAGCTATTTTGTTCAGTTGTCTGATTCACTTTCACTAAAAAAATATGCTGAACTATATTTAATTTGCTTGCATGTGTAGGAAACTAGAGAAGCAAAAGAGCTAAAGCTTAACGTGACATATAGTATGTCCTTATCTGTATGCAAACGTGTTAATGTTATGTTGTTCTTATAGTTTATTTAGTAAATTGGTGTACAGTCAGGTGCCTGCATCCTAGTATGTGATGAAATTTACCTGCCCAACATCTCATGAAAACTACGCATATTTTTTTATGGCCTAACAGAGAACCCTTGTTAGTGTCCACATTTATCTAACAGAAGGTCCTGTATGCTGAACCAGAGATGGAAAGCAGCTCCAAGATTTTGGGGGATGCTGTTTTGCTCATCTTCATGAAGTTTGACATTATGATCTGTTCCTTTCATAAAGAAGAGCTGCTGTGGAGAGAGTTCGAGAGAGATTTGTGCCTTTGGGCTTTAAAACAGTAGGACTGTCTTGCAGTTGTGGGCGAAACAGTTTTTCTTAATGCCTTGAGTGCCTTTCTAAATTTCATCCTCAGAAGAAAAAAAATATTATTTTTGCATTGCAGGAATACATTGAGAGTGTTATATTGAATATTGTACGTGCAGTCCAACTCTGAGATCCATGCTATTACAATGACAGGAATAGTAAAATATTATTTTATCTTTGTGGTAGGGCACTGCATCAGCATAGAACTTTGGGTGGGGGGGGTTAATAAATCAGTGATCCTGGTAGGTTGGTCAATCTGTTTGTTTTTTATATGAGTTACTGATTTGACCTTTGTCATACGTACGAGTTTGATACATTCACATAACAGTGTAGTTTACCTGATAAGGAGTGAGAGGTAACATTTGCTTACCTTATTCCACCTTGTTCTTCAGGAAACGGCTATATTGCAGATTGAAACTTGTGTACTTTTGTCTCTTGATTATTCAGACTGATCAGATGAAAGCATTTTCCTAGCTTTGTAAACAGCTTTATCCCCACCCATCCACCCACACACATGAACAAGTACACTTTTGTGTGCAGGCCCTTGTTCAGAGTAGAAGGCTGTCCCCTCCAGGTGTCTGTTGGGCTCTTCTTTCCCTCATTTTGTGCATCAGTTGTCTTTTATCATGGGACATTGAGTAATATGGTTATTTTCTCAGAGCTGTGGCTTGGTAACAGCTGTAGTATGATTATTGCCAACAAAAAAGGAGTTTCTCTTTACTTCGTAGAACAGTGATGTAGCCAGAAACTGGATGTGATGGTTTTTATTTAACTAGTCAAATGTTAGGCTTTACTGCTCCTACCGATAAGTGCAGAGGAGGCTAAAATAGTAGTGGCTGAATAGTTTTAAAATATGAGAGCCTGAAGAGCTGTGTAGGAGTTGCCAGGGACTACATCAGGGATACCTTCTATTTGTTTGTAACCCTTGTAATGACAATTTTTTCTTCTAAACTCATTTTATTGCTTATTTTATTTATTCATGCTTAAACTACTTTGTTCTGATGTTTTTTAATTCTCAGAGGAAGCTTAGAAAAGCTCAGCAGTAATTATAGAACTAATTTTCCTACATAAAATTAGCAAACTTATGATTACTTGAGTGGTGCCAATGTTAGGTATACATTAGGAGTGGCATACAGAAACAGCTTACTTGCAGAAAAGTAGGTACTGCCTGTGATATAGTCACTATCTGGAGCATAAATAAAAACTGTATCATTGAATCAGCCTTGATTGTAATGGCCGTCAGATTTAGAAGTTAGCTAGTGGGTACGGTAATAATGGTATATGTGTTGTGTTGTAGACAAACTAAATTAGTCCTGAAACATTTTCTAGTAAAATTTGGATACATAAATTAGCTGATAGTACAGTAATGATTTAATTGGCGTTTGTACACTTGCTGATTCATTCCTGATGATTTTTGTAATAACATTCTGATAGGGTAGTGGTACAGTAGCAGTCTTGTACTAAAAAAATAACATAATGTGATAGAAGAACATTTTTTAACAGATCAATGGATGATAATGTTATATATTAATTCTTTGGTACTTTTCCGTTATCGGGGCAAAACACTTTTTCTCATTCTGTATGGTTCTGACTGCTGTAATCATTCGCAAAAATGCCATGCATAATGATTTTAAGTTTAAGGCAGTATCTTTTGGGAAATCAAAAAAGCAAAACTTTTCCGTTATCGGGGCAACACGCAATTATCGCACAGCGGTTAGCCCTGTAGCGGTGGTTTTGACAGATTTCCCTTCTTTAACTGTGCGGAATTGTAGAGGCCTGGCTTTCGTGTGAATTATTTTTACCTTGGTCACTTTTCTTATTCCCGATTAAGCATGCTATTTAAAGATAATAAGCAGTCATGTAACATACGTGGCTAAAATGGGAAAAGCACTCAAACAGGGACTGCAATCTTTAACTTGTACATGGCGGCACTATCACACAAGTGCTGTAATCCAGAAGATGCGAATACGAAATGGAATCAGATATGCTTCTGAATTGTACATCCTTCCAGTTCAGTTTAACCCATGCTGTACAACGGGTTGTAACAGTCAGAAATGAGTTGAGTAAAATAGCCTTGTTTTACCTGCGTATATATGAATAAGTCATGCGGGTGTCTGCAAATAACTCTTTTTCTCCTTTTTGGACAAAATACTAGGTATTACATGCACTACGGCAATATTAAATACTATCAACCAGTTGTGTTTTATAATGGGAGTGGGAAGCATTTTTTTCCTTTGAAATGTATCATCAGAAAAAGTGAAGGCTATACCCACATTAGCGGAAGCACAGTGATCATCGCGACAATGTTTTACGATTCCAACTGCTCATTACAGCTGTTGCCCCAATAACGGAAACGTACCAATTCTTTATTAGCAGTAGCTGTTGTGATGGTTCAATATTTAATCATATTTGTTAGATTGTTGGGATACTGCAGTGGTGATGCTGCGGTAGCATTGTTGCCTCATAGCAAGACATTGTCCCGTTCGATTCTCAGCTAGAGCGTCTTCTGTGTGGAGGCATACGTGAATGGGGCATGCCTTCGTTGAAGGTTATGCGTCAGGGCCAATCCACTACCAATCATTGGCGGACCGGAGTTCCGCTGTGGCGACCCCTAACCGGGAAAAGCCGAAAGACACAAACAAATTTGTTAGATTGTTGGTATCTGCTGGTTGAGCTTTAAGCTTGTGAGATACCTACCTTTCATAGCTCTCCAAAATCCACTAGCATGGAGGTGCTGTTTTTAAAGACAGCTTATTTTTTTAAAGAACTTCAGTAAGGTTGAATGAGCTAAACAGTACTGGTTAATTTGCTTGCGTGTGTTCACAGTAGTAAATGTAAAATGTGAGTGCAGTTGATGTGGCAGTTACCAGAAATATTAAGATTGCATGACTAAAAAATGTAAAACATTTAATACGTTTTCACCAAATGACAGACTTTGTTATACTTATAGTTCTCGAAAGTCATCTGCTTGGAAACGGATCATGAATGGATGTCTTATAGTGTCAGTGTATATTACAGTCTGAGCTGTAATATATACATTTTTTTGCTTGCCCTTTCAGAAGTGTCCAGCAGGCTTTCTTAATGTTTAGGTAATGCTGGTCATCATTTACTTAACCCACCAGGCTGCAATTGTTTCTTATATTTTGTATGTACATTTTTTGCC
Organism: Protopterus annectens; assembly: GCF_019279795.1. Classification (NCBI taxonomy): domain Eukaryota; kingdom Metazoa; phylum Chordata; order Ceratodontiformes; family Protopteridae; genus Protopterus; species Protopterus annectens. Next base: position 447,327,438 of record NC_056746.1, on the reverse strand, counting down.
CTCAACACCTTGTGCTGCTGCTAAGGAGAGCATTCCACATGTTATTGGTATAATTTCTAGAAGTAAAATGACAGAAGGAGTTGTAAATTATAGTACTTTCCAGTAGGTGGTTACTACTAGATATTAGATTTCCATCTGGGGCATACTGTTTTGTAGTCACTGTTTAGAAAACTGTTCGAATGAGATACTGAAATCTGCCTTTTTGCTACGTTTAATATCCTACCTCCCTTCCCTTTCTACATTTCCTGTTACTATGTTCCCACCTGTCCCATGCCACCTTGAATGTCTCTGTGGACTTCAATCTTTTCACCCATTGCAAGGATCCATAACCCTATCTGTGAAGATGTACTTTTGGAAATCCATGGAGTAGTTAGTCTGTGCATCAAGAAAGCAGAATGCTTAGGTTGGAAGTACATCACATTGACAAGCATTCTGAGAGTAGGTCAGGCCCTTGCCATGCAGAAGGTAAGTGTTTATTCAGCTACCAACTACCCTATTGTTCTCTACAGGTGCTGAGTTTGTCTTCATCTAGTGATGACTCAATCCCTCACCAGTCCACTGCCAAGGACTTCTTCCCCAGCCTCCCACATTGGTTGATATATCCCCTTAATTCTTTTGACATGTGCCAATCCTCCCAGTTGATTGGCTAGACCCTGAGATCAAACACCCTTATCCTGAGGAGTGGTCCCTTGAGTTTTCAGGACCTGGATTGGTGGTATTCTGTACTGAGGAAGTCCTCACAGGAACAGTTGGGCCAGCATGTTCCAGTTGAAATGAATCTTTTGGCTTATCTGGTGCCTGGGTTTACATCAAATGTTTAATGTCTGGTGGGGGCTTGATTATTAGTGTGAGATTCCCCTCTTATGGAGTACTGTCTGAAGCCAACTCTGGACTGCATGTGAGGTCTCCTCTAGAGTGCTGTGCCTTTAGCTGACATGCTATTTTTTACTTGTTCCCTGACATTGACTTGCATCTGTCACTTTTTTATTTTATCAGTTGTTAAATGGGTAAGCTGTTTCTGGGCCCAAGCGTCCCTTTTCAAGGATGACCCATGAACACTGTTTGGTAAAGTGACTTACTTAAAGTTGCACAGTAGACAAACGGGGATAGGAATAATTAAACCCTTTATTGTTGACTACAGGAAGCAGCTTGTTAACAGCTCAGAGTTTTCATCATGTGTTCTAACTTGCCTTTGCATAGTACAGAGTGTGTGCTTATGGACTTGCCACTGTTTGTAGTGGGGATGGGAGATTCTTTTAGGAATAGACTTCAAAGATGTGTCAGAGGATCCTAAGGCCCTTGACAGTGAGACAGCCAAGAACCCACCCACCCTGACCCCACTTCCCTTTTAGTTGACTTCTCCTTTGACAAGGTCCTCACTCTCACGATGGACAAGTTAAACTGGCCTTATGTGGACTTTCTGGAGAAGAAAGCTGAGAATCCCTGGATTATTTCCCCATTGGAGCTATTTATTAAAAATAATATCTCCGCAACGTAGAGGCATACTGACTCAGCTCATTTGGCCATAAGAAGTTAGATGCTGTCTTCAGATCTCCATCTGATTTGGTATAGCAGTTAACCAAGTATCCTATTACTTTTCCATGTGAACGCTTCAGTCTGGAGTAGGTCCCAGAGATCATGTCACATTGCCACCTTTACCACTTGATGAGTTTTTTTGTATTTTGTTTAGCATTTATCAGTTGTGTAAGCGGGCTTGTCCAGGGACCATTTTCCATCATAGCCTAGGCTGGAGGAAAGATGTTGTGACAGTTATTGACAATCCAGTAGTTTGCCAATAATTTGGACAAGTGTAACAAAAGAGTTTACTCCTTTACCATACTGGGGCTAATCCTTTGTCTATGCTTTCCCAGTTTCTGCTCCATATAGCTTGGAAAGCTGTTGAAAGGCCTAAGGATCTCCATAGTGAAAGATCTTAGAGAGCTCTGCAGGCACACAATGTGCAGCATTATGGTGGGCTGTCATGTATCCTGCTGTAAATTTGAGTGTGTAAAAGATTAGGCTAGGCTTGCGGTCTTAGTTGTGTGCCTGTATAAGTTTGTATGATGATCCCCGATGCCCATTTTTTTCACTTTATCATGTTTCACCAAAATCGAATCTCTGCTTCTTCTGCCATAGTACACAAAAGGCAGGAACCATAGGACCCATGTGATCCTTCCACTGGCAAGGGTCAAGGAGTGGGTTCAGTGCTTTTATTCTGCTTCGGAGATTTTAAGGTTTTCTGTCTAAACCCTATCAATTCCATATTGTTCACGCTGGCTTACTATCAGAATTTCGAATGCCGTTATGCTAACTTTGATTGCTGAAAGTCAATTTATCAAAGTCTCATAATGACGATTTGAAAATGTCAAACTTGCAATTCGTTGTTATGAGATTGACATATTGATTGGAGATCATACTACAGTGGGGATCGGGAACTTTGCCTTTTTCCTCACTGTAGTGCGATATCTGAGTTGTAATATGTAAGTAGCAGGGGGTGTGGGGTGCAGGGGAACTTGTATCCCCTGCAAAACCTGTGTTGAACATCACTGGATGTTAAAGTAAGTTCGAAAAATGTCAAGAATTTGATTTTGAATTGTTGTCATTTTTTTGTTTCATTATTTTGATTGCTCGCTGTTGTTAATTTCGATAATATTTTTCAAGTAAGTAATTAATCGCAAAAACGTTTTCGAACTTTTGATAGTAAACCGTTCATGATGCATTGCACCAAAAGGAGATATGCAATGAGTGTATGTGAGAAAAATATCTCTTGACTTCTACAAAACTTTTATAATCAGTCACCCTTTTCTTTGAAGGTACAGTGCAAGTTGTAATCCACAGTCTAAACCAGGGATTTTAACATGGAGTCCAGGCATGTACCCCAAGCAACAGTCCCTCAAGGAGAGGTGAGAAGGCTTGCCTGGTAATTTCTTTGTGGTCCTGGCTAGCTCCCACAGCAAACAGGTTGCTTGTTGAACTTAGTCCAGCTAGGTCATAGACAGAACCTTATCACTGTATGTTTAGTGCTAACTGGATGTCCTTTTTTTAAGTAAGTGCTCTTCAGCCAGCCTACATGGGATCTAGTCACTGTTCCTCTTTGAAGAAAACAGGCTGTAGCCTCTCTGAAGAGCGTTTATGATACCCCTCTTCTTCCTCCATTTTTTTCTCTTCTAAGTCTAGACAACCCTGAAGGAGAGAGAGGCCTCCTCAACAGTCAAGGAAGGCCCTGAAACATCAAAGACTCTTGCTTAACTATAGTGTTGCAAAGCTTTCCCAAAACAATGTTCCATTTTCCAGATTGAATTCGGTCTCTGACTGCCCATGAGGATAATCATTCTCTGAGATCAACTTACAATGGAGAACATACACAAAGGACCAGTTAGCTCTCTGTTAGAGCTGTTCTGGAGCTCACCATTCTTCTCACAGGTATAGCACCACTAGTGACTCAGTTCACATCAGCAGAGATCTTGGTAATGTGGAATTCTTGCACTCATAACACGGAAAGAGAAAACATTATTTTCAACTAGAATTTGCCTGGATATGTCACACAGGTAGCTTTAGAATGACTGCATCGCATTCTTAGTAAACTGAGTTAAGATGGGGTGGGTGGAAGAATAAATACTTTGGAGACATCCAGAAACACAATCCCTGTGAGTCTGCATATGTCTGTAATGCCTTGCACAAAGTTTGTAAGGCAGCAGTGAGCTGTGCTTCTGCTATGACACTTACAGTATCCACGATGAGCCTCAGGTAAAATCCATATTCAAATATAGAAACTTTAATCTGCTCTGAAACTGTTGATCTGGCACTGAGAACCCTCCTTGATGGATCTTATTACTTGCTTCATCCTTACAACCAGCCAAACGTGTCTTTTTTGGAAGACCCCCCCCCCCCTTGGGGACAGCTGTATGCATGTGACTGCAGTAGTAGAACACACTGACTGGGTAAGTGTACTAATCCCAGTTCTTGCCATTTTTTTTCCAGTTACACCATTCAGACATTTTTGCATTTCACACCATTCAAACATTTTTGGATCCTTGCTGGTATGGAGGTCATCTCCCACTAGTGATGAGTTGTGTTTATTCTGGTCTTCTACAGCAGCTCAATGGCCTGGAGAGGCACTCGCCCAGATGTGGCCTGGGGCACTTGCACCAGCCATACACCAATTGATTGGCTTAGACTTGGGTCTGTGCAGCCTGATTTTGGAGAGCAGCAGCTTCAGTCATCTTTTTTTTTTTTTTTTTTTTATATATATATATATATATATATATATATATAGATAGTGGTACTTTGGCAAAAATTCCTTTTCTCTGGTGATTTCTCTTCAGGCCCAGCAAGTTTGGCTAGTTCATTGCACAAGGACCAGAAGTATAGCCTGGGCCTGGGTCATTTGACTAGGTACGAGATATCAAACTGTTTGCTTCTGTAGGAGTTTGAGTCATAGTTGCAAGCTGTGACCTTGAGGAACTTTAGGGTAGTGCCATCTCTAGGCCTTGTGCTGGCCTGTCCCCCTCACCTGCAGGCCGTGGCCTGCCTGACAACAACTACGCATTTATTTCCACTCCACAGTTGCCTGTTGGTTTGGTTTGGAGTGGTTGGAGAACTATGTACTTCATTCCCCTCAGTATTCCCTTGGGAGTATGATTGCTTTGAGGAGCTTTTCTTAGAGACTTACAAGAATAATAAGCCCTGACGTTCCTCGACCCCCTCACTAGAAGAACTCTCATTTTGAGGATTGTGTATATTTGTGTGTGTAAATAAATAAAAACACACACACACACACATGTATGTATTTACATGTAATGCCTTTATTACTGCTGCCTGAGGGGCAAAAGCCTGTGGGAATATAAATGTTATATTCTGTAAAGGTTCATAAACCATTATCTTCCTTGGTATTTAAGTAATCTTGTAATACATAGTTGCTTTCTTAGTTTTTCAGTATTTTGAAGAAATTACTTGACAAGAGGCTTGGATAGAATGCATTACTCTGTACAGCATAAATGCTGTGGTATCTTTATGTGAATATAAAACACAGATGTTTGTCAGAATTCCATGAAATTTGTAGTTTTGCTTTTAGTTTATTTCCTCTTAGTAACTGTTGTGTGCGCTAACAGTTATAAATTGCAGTGAATTTTTTTTTCTTTCTGTATACTGGTCTATGTTTTTTCCGTGCATGCATGTTCATGAATGTAGAGAAACAATATAGATTTTAAATTGTCCTTATATCCATGTGTGACTTATTGGTAACTTAGCTGAACTGGTCTTTTTAAACAAGAATAATGTCCAGCTTTCTGATGGATTAATATGCATTTTCACTAAGTCTGTATATTACAGAAGATTCTGGCTGCCTGCATCTATGTCTTTTCAGACAACTAACCAGAATCTCAGAACAGGCAGTACTTGCATACTGTGAGAGGAATCAATTCAAAACTCCGTTCAGAAGAAATGGAAGGGTGGGTGCACAGCAAGCATCAATTAGGCTATACAACAGGAAATGTTAGTGTATTGGTCCAAAGTGCTAGAGGGATTCTATGAAGTGTAAATCAAGCAATCACACCAGAAGGGCCGCATTTCCTCCACTTGTTTATCCTAATTTTAAAGGGCAACTTCAGACACACAGATACAGTGGGTGTAGAAAAATTAAAAAGATACTCTCTAAAACCAGACACTGGATCCATGATGCCACATGGTTTGCTTTAATTTTAATAAGTTACATTGCTTTATTTTCCGTTTGTAACCCTTTGCCCTCAGTATGTCTGTTATGATTATATATATGCCTTTTAACAGTCAAACGTCAGAGTATGTGTTCACACACTGAACATTTTAAGACTTCCTAGTATCCTAGTAATGGCTCCTTTCATTGTTACAACTGTCTTCCTATTCACCGCTCATGTACTCCCTTTCATCATTGTTTTCATGCAGCATTTAATAGTTTTATATAAATATTAGTTGGTTTGCTTGTCTGATTCCTTAACCTGTTAAGAATGCTGTGAGGGCCTTGGAGGAGTTTTTGGTGAAGATGTGCCATATATAAATTTAATAAAAAAGTATTTAATTATCCAGTGATTGCAGTTAAGACTGTTGTCATGATAGATGACAATAACTCTCAATATGCAGGTTTCTGATTCTCAGTTTGTGAGACAATTTGAGAGACACAGCTACGGATAGTAAGCTTTAGAAGGAGCTGGTTTTCATCACAATGCTTGTGCCTTTTGTTTTCGGTGTCTTTCACCTCCACTCTGAGGAACCACACAGTAGTTTTTGGTATGGTTATGTCAGATGCTGCTACATTGATATGTTTTATTGCTATTTCTATTAAAATATTTTGGTCACCCTTGCTTTACAGTATTGTTGTATATATAAAAATAAAAACAAAAGAAACAAAAAAATATCCTCAGTCATTTTGTGCAGTCAATCCAAGTGGTGAAGCGACTTACAAATTCTTGTAATCATACTTTGGTCACAGCAGCATGTTCTTCGAGTTTTACTGTTGCAGTCATTACATTTGGGTAATCTGCTGGCAGGTTGCCCTCAGTCGGCCTGAATAACAAAGTCTTGGGTCCTGCGTCGGTTGCTGTCTCCTCTTCCATGACGTCAGGGGTATAAAACATGCAGCCGATGCCATTTTCTTCAGTCTTTCTTGCCGCACGGTGCCCGAAGCAGAAGCAGTTCACAAGTGCCGGTCGGCCGACTTCTGAATTTTTCGCATTCGAATTTCAGAAATGAAGTCTTTAATTAAAGCTAAGTACCCCCGTTGGGGAAACCTTTTCTTGCTCCTTACCGATTTCAGTAAAAGTTAATAATTGCATTACTTGTGGGAAGCAACTACCTCATAAGGATTTTCATTTGTACTGTATTCCTTGCCTAGGCCCAGATCACAACGTGCCTTGCTGTCGGTTTTGTGCTAGATTTAACCAACGCACTATTAAGCGCCGGTATATCTTTGCTTCAGAATATTTTGGAAACAGATTTAATTACCCTGAAATGTCGTCAGATAGCAATCCGACTACCGGAGTTCACAAAAAATTCAAAGAAAAGGACAGAGACAGACCGTCAAGATCAAAAACCGATGACGAAGCTTCTCCTAAGCCAGTCGCCGGTTCGCTGGTACTCAGTGAGGAGCTTTCGCAGCCCCTGATACCCGCTACTTTTGAGTTGCAGGCCTCTACCGAGATCCATGCGGAGTCCGGCTTGCCGCGAGATGCTCAGAGTATTGTACCCGCAGATGTCTCTCCCTCAGATGGGTCCGGAGCCACTGAGCAGGCACCGGCTTCTGAGGGTGTTTTCAGGCCTCAATATTTCTATATAAAACTGACTCCAGCTTCAAAAACAACTTCTAAGGCTAAAAAAACGATGCATGAGTCCCGTGCTCAGGCCCCTATGCCTAAAAAACAGATGATCAAAATGGCTGAGGACTTAATTACCTTGATCAGGGGTTCCCAACCCCCTCCTGATAAGAGGCCTAGGCAAGACACTGATTATGAATCTTCAGATCAGGTTTCTATTTCTTCTGATTCCTCTTCTGATCAGGAATTTTCTATACCACCCTATGAGGATTCAGATGCAGAAGAATCCATCCCATCTGCATCTCCTCCTGAAGATTATTCTTTTGGAGAAACCTTGCATACTTTAAGGGAACATTTTCATTGGGAGAGTCAGGATTTCTCGGAATCAAAAAAGAGGTTAGGGATTTCCTTCTTCTTCCTCAGCATAGGCCTTTGGCTATACCTCATGTATTGGACATTGTTGATGATGTGTTTTCGGAATCAAGCATGGCTCCTGATTCCCTACCTCTGGCTCCTAGTAAGCCAGACAGATATTACAGGGTTCCTGACTCCCACAAATTTTTATTCAAAAATCCTGCTGCTGACACTGAAACTATCTCACAGGGTCCCAAAGGTGTAAAGCCCTCTACAGCCAATAATCCTACCCCTTCTGATAGAGATTCCAGGGCACTGTTTAGATGGGTAAAGAATGTGTATACATCTGCAACCTTGGCAATTAGGGCCTTAAACTGCCAGTTTCATATGCTTAAATATCAACAGCATGTTATGGGATTATTGAAATAGAAAATTATGTTGATTTCTGAATGTGTGGAAAATAAAGAATTACAGGAATTATTGCATGCAGCAGAACTGGTTGGAAAGCATACTTTGCAATGTGGTTTTGATTCCTTGGAGGCCTCTTGCAGAGCCACAGTTATTGAATCTGTAATTAGAAGGCATGCCTGGCTCAAAGAGCAAAATCTGCCTGACCATGTTAAAGCTACATTGTTGGATGCACCTTTACAGCATGATACTCTGTTTGGTAATAAGGCAGAAGAGGTTTTAAAGAAAATGGGAGACAAAGTTAAATCTATGCAAACTGTAAAAGATTTCTTACAAGTGCAGCCACCCAGATTCAGCAGACACTGGCCTACAAAAATTGGTCCTTTCCTGTGTCCAACAGAGCCTCACAAGGCAAATCCAGGCGCTCAAAAGGCTCTAGACACCAATCACAGGGTTCTTACAGGTCAAAGCAATGGGGTGCCTCTACCTCCAAATCTGGAAGAAACAAAGCACAGCCCTACAGTAAGCAGTCTCAATGACTTCCCTCTGCCATCACCAAGCACTTATCTTTTGGCAGCCCCCTTAGGGAGAAAATTAGCACTTCATCCTCAAAATTGGCAGTTAATAACCCAGGACAAGTGGGTATTAAACATAGTATCCCAGGGGTACAGATTTCATTTCCATACCTTGCCAATTCCAAATGGTTGGCCAGATCTGCCACAAAGTCAATGGGTAGAGGCACAGAAACAAGTTACGTCCCTCATTGATATGGGGGCTATTCAACCAGTACCAGAACAGGAAAAAGGGTTTTATTCAAGACGCAGAAAAGACAATGCCTGGTGTCCAATACTGGATTTATCGATTTTGAACACATTCTTGGACATCCCAAAATTCAATATGCTGACTTTACAACAGCTTTTGCCCATGCTGGGCAAGAACGCTTGGTTAATGACTCTAGACTTAAAAGAGCATACCTGTATATCCCAATAAGGGAATCGTGCAGAAGATGCCTCCACTTCAAGGCTGGTTTTATGCATTACCAATTCTCTGCACTGCCTTTTGGCTTATCTACTGCGCCCAGGGTCTTTACAAAGTGCCTGGCACCAGTAATTGCATTTTGCAGACAAAGAAGCATGCAAATCTATCCTTACTTGGACGACTGTCTCATTCAAGCTGAAAACAAGGACATTCTTCTTCAACATCTGGCGTTTGTAAAGAGGCTTCTAACATGCCTAGGGTACACAATAAAAGAAAATAAATCACAGCTGGTACCCTCTCACAAAATTACATTCCTGGGTGCAAGCTTGAAAACAATTGCCCAGATGGCTTACCTTACGCCAGACAAACAAAGGCAACTGACTATTTACTTCAAAGAGATGGCAACAAAAACCCAGTCATCTGCAAAACAAATTCTGCAGGCTTTGGGGTTCATGGCATCCTGCATTCTACTAATTCCATATGCAAGACTGCATATGAGGAAACTACAGTGGTATCTAAAAAGTTTATGGAGTCAACATTGTCACAATCTGAAAACAGTGATTCCTCTCATTCCCTGCTTACAACAGGAGTTTCTTTGGTGGGCACAGACATGTCACCAGAACATGGGACGGTCTTTCACTCTACCCCCTGCCTCCCAAACCCTGACTACAGACGCATCAGACTATGCTTGGGGAGCCCACCTGGCGGGGAGATGCATTCAGGGCATATGGAGCCCAAAATAAATGCATCTGCATATCAACCAGAAGGAGATGTTAGCTGTTCAGAATGCCCTGACAGCCTTCAAGGATTTACTTCATCCAGAACAACTATTGATAAAGACGGACAACACCACGGTTATGTGGTACATAAACAAGCAGGGATGTACATATTCCTACCCCCTTTACAGACTAGCCATGGCATTGTGGGACACAGCCCTGACTTACCAAGTACATCTTCAAGCTCAATTCCTGCCAGGAAAACAAAATACTCTGGCAGACGATCTAAGCAAAAATATTATGGACCCTCATGAGTGGAAACTAGACCCACACGTCTTCAGCATGATAACAGAGAAATGGGGGAGTCCAGACATAGATCTATTTGCCTCTCACCAAAATTATCAACTGGACAAATTCTGCACAAGGACGTATCACAGACAAGCATGGAAAGTGGATGCCCTATCCTTCAGTTGGAAAAACCTATCAGTCTACGCCATTCCTCCTCTGCCTCTTCTCCCCAAGGTCTTAGTAAAGGTCAGACAGGAAAAACCAAAAATGATCCTAATTGCCCCAGACTGGCCTCACCAGCACTGGTACCCAATTCTAAGGAATATGTCTCAACTCCCACCTTGGTACTTGCCTCAAATACCTCATCTACTGTCTCAGCAGAGCAATCACATTCTGCACAATCAGCTCCAAACTCTGAACCTGGCAGCGTGGCTGATCATGTAATTATTCAAACAACACCTCTCAGTAAATCTGTGATGGATATAATTTTGGAAGCCAGAAGACCTAGTACTAGAAAATCTTATGCTGATAAATGGAAGAGATTCTGTGCTTGGAACCAAGCACAAGGAACAGACACAGCAAAGCCAAATATTCCTCAGATTTTACAATGCTTGACTGAGATGTTTGACAAGGGTCTATCTTTTTCATCAATAAAAATTCATGCCTCTGCCATCTCGGCTCATTACAACACAGAGCCTCCCATCTTTCCTCACCCCCTGATAAAACAGTATCTCAGAGGGGCCACAAATTTAAGGCCTTCCAGAAGATCACCAACTCCTGCATGGTACCTCAAGTTTGTGCTGGAAAAGCTCACCCTGCCTCCTTTTGAACCAGCAGCTACTGCGGATATAAAGTTTTTATCTTGGAAAACAGCTTTCCTTCTGGCAATCACTTCAGCAAGAAGGGTTTCAGGACTACAGGCCCTCATGACTGTGGAGCCTTTTATTACATTTCAGGGTGCCCCTCAGGACCAATCCTTCCTGTATGCCTAAGGTGGTATCCAGTGTGGCTCTTAACCAAACTATTCACCTGCCAACTTTTTAACCAAATCCGCAGAACAAGGGGGAGCAGATTCTGCATTCCTTGGACGTACACAGACAACTAGGATTCTACTTAAACAGGACCAGATCTCTAAGAAAGTCTGAGCAACTACTGATGGCATTTGCTGCAGGATCAGAGGGGAAGGCTATTTCATAGCAGACTATTTCAAAGTGGATAAGCCACTGCATTTGTTTCTGCTACTTGCATCATGGTAAACCGGTGCCCACGGAAATCAGGTCACATTCCACCAGGGCTGCATCTACCTCAGCAGCTTTTCTCAGAGGAGTCCCAACCAAAGACATTCTAAAAGCTGCTACTTTGAGCTCTGGTCATACATTTACAAAGCATTATCATTTGCCTCTCTTCTCTAAGTCCAGGGCAGGCTTTGCCACTGCAGTTCTGCAGGGCCTTATAGCCGCTGCTAATGCTATTTAGCTCCATCCTCCCATCCATAGCTTTGGGATTCGACCCAAATGTAATGACTGCAACAGTGAAACACGAAGAACATAGTACAGTTGTGTACATTAACCATAAATGTAGATGTTCGAGTGTATTCTACTGTTGCAGTCCCGGTCACCCACCCGCCATCCCCCTTTTTTCTAGAACTTCTCTTTCCTTCATATTCTACAGCCTGTGTGATGTGTTTGCTTTTAGATGAAGGTAAAGTTTATGTTGTTTCAATTGCATTTATCTATGTATGTATATATATATATATATATATATATATATATTTTTTTTTTTTTTTTGCTCCCCATTTGGGGGGCATCTGACATTTGGGGCAAGAAAAACTGAAGAAAATGGTGTTGGCTGCATGTTTTATTCCCCTAACAACCTGACGTCATGGAAGAGGAGACAGCAACCGACGCAAGACCCAAGACTTTGTTATTCAGGCCATCTGAGGGCAACCTGCCAGCAGATTACCCAAATGTAATGACTGCAACAGTGAATACACTCGAACATCTACATTTATGGTAAGTGTACACAACTGTACTTTCTTTTTAGAGTTCTGCCTCCCTGATTTATCCCAAGTATAACTGATAAATTAAATAGACAAAAATTGATTGTTGATATTAAAAGTGGAATATGTATAGTACTTTATTGTAAAATGGAGATCTCCACAGCTGTGTAACTGCAGATGACTCGCTTCCATAAGTTTATATCTGAACATTTTCAGCAGGTTTCTATTATGTATCTGTTTAAAATTATTTATTTTTGCAGTTTTTTTTTTCTTTTTTGCCTTCAACCTCTTCCTTTTCTGCTTCATAAATTGATCCCTCTAATACATCTTTCTCTGTAGTATTTAAAATGAAGCAGCACTCAGTACTTCACTTTGGAGTTTAAATCCTTTTCAGCCACCCAGGTAGCTGCTCTTTTCCAAGCCCTGTGTAGATAAAATATAGTCTGTCCAATCTTTTTGGTCATGGTCACCTTTGCCATCCATTCTTTTTGGTAATGGCAAAGTTTAGGAGAGCATTAATATTATCAAAAGTTTATCTGCTTTTTATGCCTATATCAAACCACTGTACTGCCTGATAGTCTAGACATTTTTATCTATTCCTTCAGACTTCATTTTCAGAATGATAGGCCTTTGGCAGTTTAAGCCCTTTCCACCGTGGTAGATTTATAGATATGATAAATTCTTGCCTTATTGGTGAATCTTTGAGTACTCAGAGTCTCTTTAATGGGTCGCATATCCACTAACTATCCCCATGTTTGTTCATGGCCCTTCTATCCAGCCTCACCTGTTGGACTATCTCTGTAATTCATGCAGTTGTATACTTTTCTCTTACTTGTTAGTTTCAGGTTTGATACCTTCATTATTATTATTATGACTTAACTTGTAGAAATGGTGCTTTCGAGTAGCTGTGGCAAAGTGCTGGTTCTGGATCTAAACACCTTTATGTCGTAAGTGCATGATGTTGTGGCATGACCTGACAACTAGTGCGTATGTTCCAAGCGTGGGAGCTTCTGAAAAAAAAATGCCAGATTGTGACTGGTGGAGATGGTTAACCCACTTACAAGATGCGTCAAAGAGAATCCATTCCTAGATCAATTGATAGGTAAATAACTATTTCTTATGCACATGTAGAACTATGTATTCTTTTCTTTTCCTTGTCAAGATTCTCAGGTAATGATGTGAATCTTTTATTGTAGTATAATAATGCTGTTTTCAGTGCTAGTCCAGACAACCTTGTTTGTTTGTTTTGAGGGCATTCACTTTTTTCCATCTTTGGAGGTATTGCATTCATTTAGATTATTTATTAACATTTGTTTACCAGGAAAGTCTGATTGGGCACAGGTGCACTTTTTCAACGGAAGCCTGGGGAGAAAAGCTCCAAGGTGTCATATTTAATGCAATCAATATTTACAGTAACACATTTTGTAAAGTAATTTCAGTGAATACATAGCGTAACAGTCAATATAATAAATTTGTATTGATATTCAAAAACATCAAATTTACAAACCTAGTATTGAGACTTTACAGATAGAAGAGTGTGTTGTATAGGATAGGTAGGAGTCATTTAAGAAATTCAATAGAGTGAGGTATTAGAGAGAAGATAAGCAAGTTTGAATGTTAAAAGAGAAGTAGTGATGTAATGGTAATTTGGTTGTGCTAATTAGAAGTAGGTATAGTAGTTTAAGAAGTACAGTAAAGTGAGGTATTAGGAGGGGGATAAGCAGGTTAAGTGATCTAGTGCTTTAAAGGGAGGAATAAGAAAGGTGATGGTGTGTTATAGAGCTGTGTCCCAGATGAGGAGCAGGGACAAAGCCAGGAGGTAGAGAGGAAGTCTTTTATTAATGGTTTGAAAAGATGAAGGTGTGTGATAGATCTGACTGATAAAAGAATTTTATTCCAAGTTCTAGCTACACTATTGGAATAGAGACTGAACCCAACAGCCCTTTGTGGTTTGTAGCACGCAAGCAGTTTGTTATTTGACCGAAGGGGATGATTTAGAAGACAGTATTGGAGTAAGGATCTAATTGCTGGGCATGTGGATGGGGTAAGGATGACTTTATGGCTTAATTTGTGCTGAGTATAAGACGGATTGGTGAGGAAGCTCAAGCCAGTTAAGTGTTTTTACTGCTAAGCAGTGGTGGGTATGGTAAGGTTTGTGCAAGCAAATCTTGTGACTTTTTTATAGTGCTATTAAAGTTTACAACTAAGTGAGGCCTGTAGGTTGGTCAGGGTTGGAACTCCATATTTGACAGAAAAGATGAGAGAAGTGGTAGAGTTACCTTGGCAGAGTCTATAAAGAATTTCTTTACTCTATGTGGGGTGCCTAGTTTTTGATGGGTTTTCTACTAGTTGTAATCCTTAAAACTACAACACAGTCACCCCCCCAGTGTTTGTACTACTCCCCACAAAAAAAATTCCTAAGACTTGGCTTTCTGAATGACTGTGCCAGTTATATTATATTTTTGTCAATGAGAGTGTTGTCACTCTTGCTTTTACTGTTTCTAATTCCTTCATTTTGTCCATGTATTTACCAAACCATACCAGAAATAAGAGATTTTTTTCTTTTGTTTCTGTATTCTTTTCTTCTCTCATTTGCTGACCATTAAACTTCCCACAAGCAGAGTCACCATTCGTTTCTCTGTGGTGGGGAGTCCCCAGAATCACTGTAGCAGTTGCTGTCTGTAGGGGACTATTATTCAGGCTATCATGAGGGCTGCTTGCACCAGTGCTGGCAAACTGGCTACAAGAGCATTTTGAATAGCCTACCCCAACTTCACAGGTGGAGAAATGAGCTACTCACACAACCTTTGGGACCTCCAGTGCCCTCCCTGTCAAGTGCATGTTTCGTGCACTTGCTAATGAGGGCTAACATCAGATGGCTCAATGGGCCAAAAGCTGCTCCCCAGGGTGTATTTGCAGTGCCACCACTCCTCCAGTGTATGTGGCAGAATGCGTCCCGCTCTGACAAGAAGCCCCCCCACCCTGATTAGCACAGCCATCCTCACCCTACCAGCTTTGTCTGATGTCCAAAATGCTAATTCAACTCTGATCACCTGGGCCATAGTCAGGGTTTTTGTCCCTCTACCCCAATGGAGCTGGCCTGTCTGAGTGTTTTTGACCCAGTCTGTAGGTGTTATTTATAGTTACATTTAAATGTCTTTTATCGTCTTATTTCTCTTATAGATCTTGATATGAAAATTACACACCCAACCTGTCTCTTTTTTAGTAATATGAGAAAAATGGAAGCAGTAACAACACTTGGTAATTCATTTATTAAAAGCAAAAACATCTTCAGGATACTCTTAGATCTTTGTATTAAGATCATCTGAAAGTGCATCTGTGTTTAATAAATGATTAGTCTGTGGTTAATAGTGTTGCTGCTTTTTATTGTCTTTTTCTAATTTTGAGTTGACACCTGTACTTTGACATTAATTGGATTTTCAATGGTAGACCTAGAGCCTTTTTCCTAGTTATGTGACCTGCGTAGTTACACACTATGCAAATGGGAGGTTGTGTGACTCAAACCTAGATCTACAGTTATATATTCATTCCTTAATGTTGTAACTGCAAGACTGTTTGTGTCTTTGTGTCTTTCGGCTTTTCCCGGTTAGGTGTCGCCACAGCGGAACTCCGGTCTGTTAATGATTGGTAGTTGATTTTTATGTGCCGAGTTACCAGCCCTGACACACAACCTTCAATGAAGGTACGCCCATTCACGCATGTCTCTACGCAGAAGACTCTCTAGCTGAGAATCGAACCGGACAGCATCTTACTGTGAGGCGACAACGCTACTGCAGCACCACAAGACACTGCTGCTTAAATTCATCATCCATCATTGTCTTGACTAGATTTTCTCTCTCTAGAGTGTTGAGCAGAATGTTCTGTATATGTGACTACCTTTCAGTAGACCATGAAATGGCATTTAGCTGTAGGCTGCCACCCTAGCTGAAAACAAGGCATTGGCATCTGAACTGTGATTGTCATGTCTTAGAAGCTTAGCTGCCTTTCAGCACAGTATACTGATAAATTGTTTTGGTTATTGGATACATTTGTGAGTCATGTTATTCATAAAGGAAACGGTGTTTTATAATATTCTTACCAGACTAACTGAATCTGTGTT
>NC_056746.1:447178792-447308792 GCF_019279795.1 Protopterus annectens | reverse complement strand
AATTCACATTTTACATCTGATTCTCGATCTCCTTGAGTGTCACTTTCCTGCTACCTCCCCCATACTTATATTGGATGGGAGCATCATACTGTTGCTTTGTCTTTATTAGGTGTTTCACTCTGCCACAGTGTGTATATGGGTATGTCTTCCTTACATATATTGCCTAAAAATTTTGAAAATCTTTTCCTCTTACAAAGTCATGCGAAGCCACAGCTACTGGTTGTAGAGTTTTCTTAGAACTACTGGAATTTCTACATGTGTGAGGGGTACTCCTTTTGATCATTATGAACACATATCACATCCACCTTTTGTTTGTTATTAATGTTATGATTTCACACACAGGAACCTTTTCCAAGGCTAAATATGTTTCTAGAATCTAGTAAACCTTGAACTTCTTTCCCATTCAAAAATATAGGATACTTTATTGGCTTGTTTGGAATACTGTGACCTAATAACTGACTCTGTAATCTTAGCTTCAGTCTTTTCTCATTCCACAGGAAGAATTTCATTAGAAGTATATGTCGCTCGTCCCGTCAGGATAAAACAGACGAATGGTTGTGGTTCGGTTCAAACAGCTGTATTACATACAAACACATCAGGATTTAGGCTTAGTAACTTAAATAAACTTATAAACTGACTGACTAAACTCATACATGGTAACACTCTGGCTGTTCACCCAGAATGGCACTGCTGCCTCCACATGCTCTCAGTTTATATGCACATGCCCTCTCTTTGAAATGCTTCTTAAAGTCACAACACACACACTGATCTACATTCTTCCTCTTTGAGAAATAAGTCATGCATTGGAATAATGACAATAATCATTGACATGCAGTTGTACAGAAATAATCCTTTGACATACAATTATACAGAACTAATTACAAGTGAAGCATTCATGTCCAGGTTGCTGTGTATTTTACACTAGGTTTTGAAATATGGCCTGATCGTGTGACATAAAAATTAGGACTGGCCGGATTTAGCAATAGGGACTGTCTTTAATAAATGTTCAACTTCAGGGACATCATTAGGAATGGAAATAGGTACTGACACACGTCCTTCAACAAGTACATTGTCTGGATTGCTCTGAGATCTAGTCTGTATCACATGTACAATGTTGTGATATCGATTCAGACACTAGAAGAAGATGCCTGTGATTTCCTCTGTATTCTGTACCCTCAGATTCTACTAAGTAAGATCTCTGCTCGGTGCATACATCTCTGACTTGACCAATTTGATCAAAACTTTTCACCATTTGCATCCTCACAAATCTCTCCTCCTTTCAATGGATGAATAAATCTGCTCATTTTATCATAGTTGGACTTCTGGACTGAATGCATTTGTATAGCTGGGCTTTGATTGCTCTGGTGTTTTTAGCATTAGGCACCAACAAACTGGAGCCGATAGGCAAGGTTGTTCTGGTTTGCCTAGATAGAAGTGCCTGAGCAGGTGAGCCAAATAAATTCTCACGGAGTATATTTATGAGATTAAGCAAATTCCAGAAAATATCAGTATTGTCACGCTTTGACCTCTCTGGTAATTGCTTTGCACTTTGTACTGCATGTTCAGCTAGGCGGTTTGACTGTGGGTACTCAGGACTACTGGTTACATGGATAAAGTTCCACTCTTGCAGATTTCTTTTGGTAGCTTTGAAACATGGGTGGCTACAATGATGTGCTCATGTTGTAAGAATGTAGGAATGACAACTTTAGGACCTTTGAAAATTATACCATTTTCCATTAACATCTCATCTCTGTAAGGTAAATAAGGTTGCACTTCTTGTGGTACACAAGATTGCTTTGACGGCCAGCCAGCATCAATGAAGTGGTTGAGCTTTTGCAAACTTGGATCAGTCTTTGTATGATCTCTTATCAAGTCTTGTGGTAGAAACGTTACGCACTTCCATGACATCAAAGTCAAAATTCTTTGCATCAAGCTTTTCTGTGGTATTTCTGGGTGTTCTGGATAAGGTATCAGCCAGATAAAGAAGTTTGCCTTTTGTGTTGACCATTTTGAAGTTGTACTTTTGCAATCTGAGCATTATTCTTTGTAATCTTTCTGGAGCTGTATGCATAGGCTTCTTTAAAATAGTGACTAGAGGTTGATGATCAGTCTCAATCTGGATAACTCAGCCATAAATATCATCATGGAACTTCGAACATGTGAACACAGTTGTCAAAAGTTCCTTCTCAATTTGAGCATACTGCATATCAGTTTGGGTAAGAGTCCTAGACACATAGGCTACTGTTCTGCCCTCTTGAAGAATACCTGCAACAAGACCGAACTTTGAAGCATCACAGGAAAGAATTACTGGTTTGTGGACATCATAGTATCTTAACATTGGTGGGCTGGCAACTTTCTGTTTCAGGTCATCAAATGCTCTCTGGTGTTGTTCAGCCAGGACCAGGTAACATTTTTGCATGTCAACTCTCTTAAGGGCACTGACAATTCACTGAATTCTGGTATAAACTTGTCCAAATAGTTAACCATACCAAGAAAACGCTGTAAGGCATGGACATTGTCTGGAGCTGGCATCTCAAGAATGGCTGTTTGTTTGGAAGGATCTGATCGTAAGCCTGAACTGGTAAATAAATGACAGTCATAAATATCTTCTGGTAGCTTGAATTACATTTCAGAGGATTGAACTATAGATTCACTTCACGTCATACCTCTTAACTGTACAGATTTTCTCACACTGTCCAGATTTTTGCCCCATATTTTTAGTCAATTATGCATAAAATTGTGGTTTTCTGGCAATTGACTGGCAAATCGTTGAGGGTTAAAGTCAGAAAATAATGACAGACATTTGAGTTTCGGACTTCATGTCATTCAGAAAATCCATGATAATGCAAAACCTGTTGTTTTATCGATTTCATAAGTTTGTAAAAGCAATATTTAAAAAGTGTCACTATTTTTGGACCTTTGTCCCCCTATTATTGATGGCTTTGTCCTGATTTCTTGCTCTAAGAGGTTGAGAGTTATGCTTTATGTGCTCTTTCCAGAACTTTCCTGAGGTTTCTGTCATGCTCTCCTTCACCATTGTCTCCAACTAGTAAATCATCTACTATTATAACACACGGATAGCTTGAAAAAATTTGCTCCACTGCATGCTGAAATACTTCACTGGCAGAATTTATTCCAAAAGGCATTCTGAGAACTTTGTATCTACCAAATGGCGTACTGAATGTAGTCAGTAGTGAAGATTTGCAGTCAAGCATTACTTGCCAAAATTAACTCTTAGCATCCAAGACAGAAAAAACAGTGGCATTTGGCATGAGGGTAGCAACTACCTTGACTGTACACCCAGGATGGTGGGGGTCTCTGTAATGCTTTATTTATGTCTCTTAGGTCATTACATACTCTGATTTCATCTGAGCTTTTCTTATGAGCAGCTACCGTGGAAGACACCCATTCACTTGGTTCTGTAACTGGACAAATCACACCTTGCTGCACCGTTTTATCTAATTGGACTGACTCTGTCCTGCATAGCTATCAGAACTCTTCTCGCTGGTTTGACCACTGGACTTGACCTCTGGGTCTAATTTCATTGAGTACACAACTGGAAGTTTACCTAGCTTGTCTTTGAAAATAGCATAGGTGAAACTGGAACTAGGATGTTTGCTTAAATGATGGGCTTTTTTGGTGAAAGAAAGCAGTTTCATTTTTAGTCTCTGAGAACTAATAATGACTGTACAGGTCTTTAGACTACATAAAATTGCAAGCTGTAACTGTTGCCAGCTGAATAGCATGAAAGCACTACTGAGCCTTTGGTTTGAATCTCTTCACCTCCATAAGAATAAGCTTTGCACAATGGGTCAAATTAAGTTGTTCACCAGCTCTTACTCTAGCAAATGTTTCTGCTGATATAACATTGTACTTTGAACCAGTGTCCATTTTGAGCTCTGTGGGTTTACCTTTAATCAGGACAGTGCAAAACACTTTATTTTTTGCCAACAAATCTTCTGCATTAACCTTTCCACCAACCACTGATACACCCTCTACATAGAAAGTAAAGTTGCAGCTTTCTGTTTGATCAGCTTGCTTTTTTGAGTGACCTTTCTTAATAAATGAATGAGGCTTTCTTGATTTACAAAGTTGTTGAAAGTGGTTCAGTTTTTTACACGCGACATTGCTGACCAAATGCTAAGCATTTGTCATTTTTGGACTCGTGATTGCCACGACAGTTATGACAGTTAACAATGAGACTTGAATTGGGTTTTCCTGACTCACCCTTGTGCTGCACTGAGCTAGTCTTAGAACTTACTGGAAAGGTACGGGCTCTCCTGGGAAATCCCACAGAGGCTGCAGCTGCCATGTGCTCTAGCCTGTTTCTGTTAGCCATGTGCTGCATGCTGTCTAAGTTTGCTCTAGAGGCTGCTAAAACCATGCTCTTATCACTTGCAAGCATATGTGTGTGCCTTTCTGTAAGCTTGTGTATTTGACAAATCTCTACAGCTTTGCTCAACATTAACTCACTGTCTTGAAGCAAAACCTTTCTCACTGCAGCATTATTAACACCAAAAACAAGCCTGTCCTTTATCGACTCATCTTTCAAATCACCAAATCTGCACGCTTTAGCTTTGTTTCTCAAGTCAGCGATATAAGCTGCAAAACTTTATCCTGGCTTTTGGTCTCTTGCATAAAATAATTGCCTGTCCATTGTAACGTTTGTCGGGGGGGTACACATTTCTCTAAATTTATGTTTCAAGCACTCAGGGTCCTCCCTTGACTCAGCTTGTACAACAATATGATGGTTTTCCCCCTCTCCTGCATATACCGCTGGTACATACACAAATGAATGCTCTCTTTCAATAGCTTCTGACCCTGCTAGATTATGCAGAGTAAATGCCCTCGTACATGCATCTTTATCAGAGAAAGCTGCTTTTAGGAAAATATTGTATTCCTGCTCAAATACTCTACAATTTTCTGCAATGTTATGATCAAACACAAGTGGACTGGGTCTGCGAAATGCCTCTGCCATGCCAACACAGTAATAAAGACCCTTCGAGTTATGTACGAATATACACACGTACAGGTCAGAAATTTATGCCAGAAACTTGTAATTATGCTCAAGAGTACAATAGATTCTTCTAAATAGGTTCATAGGTTAGTACTAAGCTAACTGCCCTTGCGAGCCATTTTAAGCCTAGCCAATTATCCCATGTGAGACTTGAACCCTGCACCTTGTGTTTGTAAGGCAAACGCCTTAACCATTAGGCCACCCTCCCAACCCTGCACTTAGTGAATTAAATCTCAGTAACACAAGAACACTTTGAAATCACTGTACTTTGCGAAACCACTCATCAGTGTAAGAAACACTTCGAAATGACTGCACTTTATGAATGAACTGTAAGCAACACAAGAAACTTCTCAAAATGACTGTACTTTGTGAAATAACTGTACTTTGCACACAGAAAACTCTTCAAAATGATTGTACTGTAATAAAGCACTCACTGCAAACACTTTTCACACTCTGAGATACTTTGAACAACCTTAGTTATACTTTGAATAGCTTTAGTCAATGCAAAACAGTAGCTCCTATCAAAAAACATGATCACTTACTAAAAAAAATGCAGTCGCTTGGCTTTCCCATGCTCATTTTGTCCTTTTATTGTACTCGTTTGATTTTTGTTTTGCTTGTTATACAAATCAGAAGTAATTTTGAGTGCTCTCATAAGTATTTCTAATAATTTTATCAAATATTGTGGTTTCGAACATTTAACTTAATCAGTAATGCGTTTTGTGCTTTGCGTTTGATTAATAATGTGGTTTGTGCTTTGCGAAGGCCTCATATCATTTTCTTTACGAAATAAATAATTTATGTGACTTTTAATTAGCTGAAATTCATTTCTAACCTTTTTTTCAATTGTTTGAGCAAGTTGGGATGAGTTGTTCCTCTATATAGCTCCATTTCTAACTGTGCACCTCATGGCTTGACTTCTGGCTTCTTGTTGCTCAGACATCCTGATTCCAACACCATGTCATTCAGGTGTGCCACTTTTGACACCATGCTGCTCGTCCGGTCAGGATAAAACCGACTTAACCATTGTGGGTTCGGTTCAGACAGCTTTATTACATAGAAACACATCAGGATTAAGGCTTAGTAACTTAAACTTAAATAAACTCATAAACAGACTGACTACTGAACTCATACATGTTAACACTCTGGCTGTTCACTCAAAATGGCACTGCCGCCTGCACATACTCTATTTATACGCATGTGCCTTCACTTTGAAATGCTTCTTAAAGTCATAAAACACACTGATCTACAGCATGCATCTCAGATTTCACAATTTTAAAGCTGATATTCTTGATAGTTGTGGAACAGAGTCTGTCCACTTGACCTGTTCTTCCACGTCTGAAACAAGTTAATTGCTGCTTTTTTCAGAGAAGGTTTTTACTGTACCTTTAGATTTAGAAGCAAGCTCTTCCTTTTTAAACAGTGTATTATTAACTAATGGACCTTCTACTAAAGTCACTAACGTGTCAGAGTTCTTGGAATCTCTTTGGAGCACTCACTGTCTTGCTACTTGGTAATGCCTATTTACATCTAACACTTCTATAATTTCCAGCATTGCAGTTTTAATATCATTATTAGGATCTGTCCACAGCTATATGGTTATGCTTTAAGTTGGACATCTGGGATTTTTCCAGCTTGTCATTATCAACAATCCAGTTGTGAAATTTTACTTGTACTTCAGATGTTGCTCCAGTCTTTGCTAACCATTCCTTTTTAAGTTTTACATAATCAGTACCCTTGATGTTCATATAGAGTTTTAATGCATCCCCTATCAGCTGGAAAGAGATAGTTTTGGCCCTTTCTGACTTGTTTCAGTTCTCTTTGTTGGCATACCTTTCAAATGTTTCTAAACAGGGCTCATTGTCACCCTCTTTGCTTAACTTCTTAAGGACATTTACAATTTTGGGGTTGCAGTTTAGTCAGACCTACTTAATCGCTTTTATAGCTGCACATGATTAGTCTCTACTTTAGGCTGCACTATGGCCTTCTTGTGGCCTTCAGTGAATCTTCCATGATTTAAGTATAAAAAGAAGCACAAACAGGAAGAGAAAATGGCAGTCATTCCTGCTCTTGTCATAATAGCAAGCATGTCATTAGCTTCACAAAATCTACAGGAAAACTAGCTCAAAACATGGTATTTGGCAGCAGACTGATAACAAGGATCTGTGTTAAGTTTTGGTGAAACTATTTCAACATGCGACCAGTGTCGAGTGTTTGAAACACACTGGAGGCCCGAGTATGACAATTACAGGTTAAGTTAAAGTATTAAATGAAAAAGTAGCCCATTTTGCTTCACACAAAGGTGTTCACACTGTTTACAGATTGTACTTGTTTAACAGGAACATGTTTATGTACATCCCCTGACCTAATTTTTTAAACTCATATACACCCAGATCAGATCACGCCTTATGTGTCTACAGAATATTGAGAAAACATTAAGCCTCCTATCTCTTTACATAGTAAATATGAGTACCCTCTGATACTCCTAGTAAATGTCTTTTGCTCCTTTTCCAGTCTTCCAACATAATCTCCAGAATATACACAAAAACATGAATGCGTTTCCATCATTGGTTTAATAATTGATGTATAAACATGAAGCATAATAAACTTATCTCTTGACCTGAAAGTTCTCTTCAAAGTTCTAATCATAGAGTATACATTCTTCATGATCTTTTCTTCCTGCTTTCCAAAGTCTTAGACCCTCGTCTGCTTTTAGTACTCATGTCCTTGTATTCATTTGATTCTTTAATTAAGATATTGTTTATACTATAAGGATAGTTCACATTACTTCTACCCATAACAGAGCTTTATACGTTGTCTCATTGAAACCCAACGTGGATTTTGAACCCTGTGAAACGTACCATCCAGATATTGTTGGACCATGTGTTAATCATTGACCAAATTTACTTGATACAGGAAACTAGGATATGAAAATGTAAAACAGCAAACTGACCCCTGGGTTACACCCCTTCCCTGTCCTAATTTCTTTGGACTTACAACCTTGAATTCAGACTATTGTTGTGCTATTACTTAGCCAGTTGAACATTGAACAATGCTACCCTCATACAGTAGTATTTGGTTGGATGTTGCTTAACTCTTGTTTTTCATGCACTGATATCTTCAGGAATATGGTGCTGCAGGTCATAATAATGATGACTGAATTGTTCCCTGTTTTGGGGGATGTCCATGCATGTCTCTTGCGCAAGCAAACCACCAAGAGCTGTCAGAGTTGAGCATGGACACCAAACTACATTGTAAGTTGCATATGCATGGTAGCAACATTAAGTGATTAATAGATATTTATGTAAACTGACCTAATATGCCTGTGTGTTTCACCAAGAGTTTTAAAAGTGCATTGTTTGAGGTGTGGTACCATTTTGTATGCTAGGTCATACAGATTTGAGAAGCTAATTTCGATAGCTGGATAACAGTATTAGGAGGAACAGCGGCACTTTCTGGATCTCTGGCCAGCTCTAAGAAGGTACACAGTGCTCGGTAAATGGGGAAGGTAGCTTTTTTGTCTAACTTCTTGAGGATGTGCACCTTTGCTCTGGAATTCTTATTACAAAAACCTAGCTGTATCAATATGTGTACTGCTTGTGCATATTGCATATAGATTTTACAAGCAACAAGGCAGCCCACATCATCAGGACAACCTATCACCTATACACACCTGTTGCTGCATATGGTGAGGGTATAGACTGTGTAATCCATGTTGTGGCCTATGGTAGTGAGTACAGTAATGCTTTGACTACACCAGTATTCACCCTACCTTACTAGGGTAGGGTTGTGTCCCCCTAATGTTGGTAGTTGGGATGAATGCCTTACATTTGACAAAGCCTGTGGGACAGGCATCTGTACAAATCTATGCCAAGCACATTTGCTGTATTTATTCCTATATCTGTCTTTCTACAAGTGTCATATGAAATACTGTTATAACAGTGCCAGTGAATATCAAAACCAAAAGTACTCAGGAAAAGTCCAAGCCAGCACTAGTGTTCACAAACTTTTAATCCAGCCACATAAAACACAGTACACATAAACGCATGCACTGTATTAAATAGTGTTTTCGTCAAGTCAAGGTTCCATAGACTTCATCAGATGCAGAACATACGATCTCTGTAGACATCAAAAACAAAGTCCTCATCCAGAAACTTGTACTGAATGTGTTGCTTGAAAAACTCTTCTAAAGAATTTATAACATTTGCTTTTTGCGTATTAATATGATCATAATACCGGGTATAGTCCCTTTGAGAGATACCTATTAATTTATTTTCCTTGACAAAATATCTAAACTCTCCTCCAGGAATCAGTTCACACCATTTTAGTGTTATGAAGTTATGAAATGTCAGTTTTCAGCAACACACAATAATAAGTGCTGTGCTACCAATACCAAGAAATGTCATTGATTATTTACTTGATGATGGAACACTTGTAATTTCTGGCAGTGAAGATCTGCCAAGATGTATCCAGGCAGATAATGAATTAAGCGATGATGAGGAAGAGGTGCAGTGGTCTGATGATGAGAACACAACAACATTAACGGCACCTGAATTCCCAGAGTTTGCAAATGAAGCGCAGGAAGCTGTCAGTTCCTTGGTAGGAAGTGTTTTCTCCAAAATGAACTGGAGTGCTCCTAGAGTTTATTCAATGTACAGATGATTCCCCTGATCCTTCTGTGGAATATGAGCTTGTGCTTAGAAAATGGTGCAAACTGATTCCTGGAGGAGAGTTTAGATGTTTTGTCAAGGAAAATAAATTAATAGGTATCTCTCAAAGGGGCTATACCCAGTATTATGATCATATTAATAAGCAAAAAGCAGATGTTATAAATTCTTTAGAAGAGTTTTTCAACACATTCAGTACAAATTCCTGGATGAAGACTTTGTTTTTGATGTCTACAGAGATGATATGTTTTGCATCTGATGAAGTCTATGGAACCTTGACAAAAACGCTATTTAATACAGTGTATGCGTTTATGAGTGTACTGTGTTTTACGTGGCTGGATTAAACGTTTGTGAACACCAGTGCTGGCTTGGACTTTCCCTGGGTACTTTTGGTTTTGATTCTTAGTTCTTTTGGTACCTGGTATAACCTTCGATCTGATGTTGTTAATCTTCATTCATTCCTTACATGTGGGTTCGGAACCGATCCGTGGTTCTAACTTGGTCATTTACCAAGCCCGTGGCAGCCAGAAAATTCTCGAGCTAAGCTTTATTCATAGTGCACTTCTCCATATTACCTCAGATCTCATTTGCCGCGTATGAAACAAGACATGCCAGACAGCCTCTCAGCTAAATGTTTATTTTTTCGATAAGTTCTGAAGAATTTCTTTCTTAAAAGACCTTTTTCTATACTTGGTCATTGTTTTTTGTTGAACCCTTTTCGCATGTGCCCTATTTTTACCTTTATCTCTTTCTTTCTACCAGTTGGTAATTCTTGTACCATTGCTGGTACTTTTCCCTTACCCAGTTGGGTAGTCTTTCCGTACCATTGTTTGTACACCCTCTGTTATTTCCCTTTACTACTTACTCTTAAGAATTGTGTTGCCTTTCTTATTGTGGATCATTATTATTACTATTATTATTAGATTGTGTGATTTCCTGTTTGGGAATTATTATACTATTATGAAAAATATGTCAGAAAAGAAAGCGACTACCATTTTTAAAAGATGACAAATGTGACAGAAAAATGCCAAATGTAGACAGTCATGTATCTTGTGATTTCTGCTTAGTGGTTTCTCATTTACTTATGCTTGCTGGTTTATTAAGATCTCCCTTTGCGGAGGCGATCTCTGAGTCGGAGGATTCACCCCCCCCCCCCGAAGAAAGATGATAAAAAGAGGAGCAAGTCCCCTCCTGCTTCTCTTCATGAGAAAAAATTATCGGAACAAAGGCCTAAGGTTCCAAAGTTATCTCATAAAGAGTCTTTGGTTCCAAGGCCGAAATCCTTGGCTCTGATCTCTGCTCCAATAGAGATGATTTCATCAACACCGAACGCATTGTCTGCTCCGATCTCCATGACTGCACCTTTAACTTTGCCCACGGCACCAACCAAATTATGTGCTCTGATCTCTGTCTGTGCCGACGTCAGCACCGACAACCACTATGAAAACTGCCACGGCTCCGACACATTTCTCTGTGCCAACAACAATCACTCCTGAACAGGTCTTTTCCCTCCCTGAACTTCAGATTGGTCTTTTGACCTCAGCTCAGAGAGATGAACTTCTTCCCAAGACCAGATATTTCCCATTGGTGCACCCCTTCTATGGACAGCAGTACAGTCCCTTCCTTGAATGCCTAGTTTCACCATCGGGGTTATCTACCGGTTCCTCCAAGAGCCTGTCAGAGTTAAATGCAGTGAGACTGGTAGACCAGATGTTGATGGCCAGAGGCATTTCTCCACCTCAGAAACCCTCCATCCCATTCGGAGCTGAGGGCCCTGCTTCGAGGACTCCACAGTATTTTCCTCCTCCAACCTCTTCACAGGTTTTGGAATTTTTGTCACTGACCACTACTCCGATTCCAGCAGCTTCGGCACCGATAGTGGATCTCACTTTAGTGCCGGAGACTTCTCTTTGGCCTGAACCCTCTGCAGAAATGAGCCATCCTTTGATTCGAGATTGGCCTGCCTCGGCAGCCCTGTCTCTTCCAGATGCTCCTTCCCTGGGGGCTGGTCCTTCAGGGCGGGGTGTGACCCCGGTTCCAAGTTTGTTTCGGTTCCAGGCTCCCATCCCTCCTTGTGGGGTCTAGTCTTCCAGGTGATGGAGAGAGCATTAGCCACAGCTGGCTCCTAGTTGGACCCATCGGTGTCAGACACATGCCCTCCTCCTCCTGCTTCTCAGCCACAGCTACCACCTCTCACTACTATTGGGCATTGGGTTTGGGAGCATCAAGTTAGCCTTCATCAAGGTTCCCCTTCTGCAGGTTCCTCCTCTGACATTCCCCTTGAGGAGGTTCCTCACAAGAAAGCATGCAAGAGGAAACACGATTCCTCTGAGGAATCATTGACCGAAGATATGGACTACGATGACAGGGAAGGATCCCCATGGTCACCCCCTGAAGATGTCTCCTTTGGGGACATCCTAGAAATACTGAAACAGCGGGGCGATGAAGTCCAGCACCCCTTCCCCCAAGGAGAATGTATTCCTGAAGGCTTTCCGAGCCCGACCCCCTACCTCCTGGGTGACCCCCCCCCCCCCGCAGATGAACTTGTTCAGTACATCATGCAGTGGGGATGGAGAACACCTGATGCCACTGAGCCGAGTCCATGTAGGCAAGATAAGATACTGTCTCCACCAGAAGATCAACCCCATTGGTCCACAGGTCTTTCTGTTGATGCTATGGTTGTGGAGGTAGCCACAAAGAAAGAGCTCACTGAGGAGAGCTCCACTGTCCATCCCCTGAACAGGGAGTCTCAGGCAATAGACAGGATAGGGAAGTGTGTATTTTCTTTAGCGACCTTTGCAATCAGCTCTATGAACTAATTGGCACACTTCACACATCTTCAGTGAGACTTAATTTCAAAGCTTTCTGAAACACTTTCAAGAGCAGTGTCTGATGAGGTATAAGATAAAATTGCCTCACAACTCGCTACCCTGGAATCTATTTCCAGTTCGTCCATGAGGTTGATTTCACACTCAACTGAAGGGGCAGCAAGAGCTGCAGGTGATGGAAGTCATGGCTAGACGCTATGCCTGGATGCAACTTTGCGATTTTGTGGATCCTTTCAAGTCTTCCTTCCTTTACACTCCCATAGAGGCCTCATCCCTGTTCCTTGCCCAGGTGTGAAAAGGATGGTAAGACCCTGTCTGCCATAGGTTTCCATTTCTCTACTCTAGGAACCACAGGAGTGGAAAGATGTGGTACCGAAAATCCCAAGGGCCTTTCAATGACACAAGGGCCGAATTTTCCCCATGGGGCAGAGGGGGTAATTCAAATGGAAGATGTCCCTTCAGGGGCAGAAGGGGTCCACGTAACCAGGGATCCAGAGATTCTTTCTCTGGACGGCCCTATCAGTGCTCCTGAAGAGAGGCCCGATTGCTTGCCTCTGGAGACAGTCGGGGGTTGTTTCTCTCTGCACCACTTTGCCTGGCAAGAGATAACCACAGATTCCTGGGTGCAGACAATAGTAACCAGAGGATATCACATTCCCTTCATTTCAAAACCAAGGCCAACCAGGCATATTCCTGACGTTCCACCCAGTCAAAGGGAATTTGCAGCAATAGAAATTCAAAAGCTGCTTCAAAAAACAGTCATCCAAGTAGTCCCCCCAGACCAACAAAAATCCGGGTTTTACTCAAGATTTGTTTTAGTGCCAAAACAAACAGGGGACTAGAGGCCCATTATAGACATCAGCAATCTAAACAAATTTGTCAAACAAAGTTCTGGATGGTCACAGTACAGTCGATACTCTCTTTTTGGGAAAACATGATTGGATTTGCTGTATAGATCTTCAGGACGCGTATTACCACATGAAGGTGGACAAACGCTCCAGAAGATTTCTCCACTTCTGGCTGTGAGCCAATCGTTACCAATTCTGAGCACTGCCCTTTGGTCTCTTTACAGCCCCCAGAGTGTTCACCAAATGCATGGCAGTGGTGACAGCTCACTTAAGACTGCAAGGATCCTGGGTGTTTCCATATTTGAACGATTGGCTCCTTACCACCCCAACCGAGCATCAAATGTTGTTCATTGTACAGCAAGCACAGAAACTTTTGACGCACTTGGGCATTACTGTGAATGAGAGCAAATGCAAACTTACATCATTTCAAAGGCTGCAATTCGTAGGGGCAAAATTCGACACATGGATCTGTTTGGTATTTCTTCCCTCCCACAATTTACAAAGACTGAGACTTCAACTCCAACCAGTTCTGAAACACACCAAGGTTCCAGCAAGAGCGATTCTACAACTTCTGGGATCTATGGCAGCTTCCATCATGATGGTCCCATTAGCAAGACTTTACATGAGATTCCCTCAATGGTTGTTAATAATTTCTCCAAGTCTTTTGGGTTTTTAATACCATGACGGGAATGGACCCCATTCCTAAGTTAAAGTACGATTAAAGTTCTTGAAGTTAGTATTGTTTCACTCTTTGACACTAGCCAAAAGTGCTCTTCAGAGCACCCACAATGTGCCCAGTAATGACTCCTCCTGCAATTCATACAGTGATAGATGAATTGGTAACATATCTAAATATGATTGTAAATTCCTTTTTATAAGACCAGTTGTTCTTACTACTACTGGAACTGTCTGGGTATCTTTCTTCCACATGGCTCTCGTTTCTACCTGCAGATCCAGGTATTTTATGACTTTGTGTCTGTCTGTACGCAAGACACTGTAGTCACTGGGTTTGGCGATTTCAGTGATAAATGCTACTTTTGTCTTCTTTTCTTGGACCACTATATCGGGTTTTCTAGCATCTATCTTTTGAACTGTTTGTATTGGGTGATCCCTTGTGATATAAACTTCATCATTTTCTATGATTCATTGTGGCTCATGTTTCCAGTGTTTTTCAGCCACTTTGATACCATAATATTTGCACAATCTCCAGTGTAACAGTCTCGCCACATTATTATGCCTTTCAGTATACAGTCCTTCTGCCATTAGTGCATTGCAACCAGACTGTTTCCAATTCAGTTTTACAAAACCTACATATGTTTGTTTCTCCCACATGTTCAATGGACTTTATAAACCAGCGTGTACGTACCCCACTATCTTGGGCTGCCAATATTAACCTTTCATTTCTTGATGTGAATTCACCTCTCCTTAACCATTCCTGTGTTTGTTCTTGAACAGCATGAGGCTCATCCAGAAGTTTTCTATACTTGCAACTATATTTATGTTTTTTCCATATTTCTTGCCTTCTCATCTGGTCCTTCACCTTATATTCTTTCTTTCTTTCCCCTTTAGATCTTCCTGTATCTTACAAGATCAGGATAACCAATCTTTGCAAACAAGACCTTCTCTGATGGCTAAAGCCAGATCAAAACCTATGGAATCACCTGTTCTCCCCCACACTGCCCTTAGCCATAGTGACTATGGATGCTTCCCTGATCGGGTGGGGGGGGGGCATTATCAGGGACAGACAGTCCAAGACACTTGGTCACCCCTGGAGGCCAATTTCCATATCAGTGTTCTGGAACTGACGGCAGTGCTTCTCGCGTTGCAGGCATTCCATTCTGTCCTCCCTTCGGGAACAATTGCCATTCAGTCAGACAACATGTCAGTAGTCTGGTACATAAACGGGGGAGGAAACAGATCCTACCCTTTATGTTGAGAAGCCATGATAATCTGGCAATGGGTAATAGCTTCCAATCACTTTTTTGTAGCATTGCATATTCCCGGGGATTCCACCGTGATTGCAGACAAGTTGAGCAGATGCATTCCCCTGCCTCATGAGTGGTCCCTCAATCCAAAAATGGCAGCAGGGATTTTCAGTCACTGGGGTCAGCCTTGCTGCAATCTATTTGCTTCCTCTACAAATCACAAATGTAGCAGCTATTTTGCCCTAATCCCCCCGCAGGGTGAGTCATCGAGGGACGCTCTCCTACATGATTGGCACACGGGTCTTCTCTATGCTTGTCCTCCTCTACCCTTGATACCACAATTCATGAAGAAGGCTCTTCAATTGAGAAGCAAAGTGATCCTCATTGCTCCTTACTGGCCTCGTTAACTTTAGTTCCCGTTTATGTGGCCTCATCTAATTTGTCAACCCTGGGTTCTGGACTCAATCCCAGACCTGGCAATGCAACCACAGGGCTTGATTCACCCAAATGTATCCAGTCTCAAGCTGACAGCTTGGTTTCTCCACTTCCGCTGATTGCCAGGCAAAGTAACCTATCCTTTCCAGTTCGTCATATTCTTTTAGCTTCACATAAACCATCCACCAGAAAGCTTTACCTTGTTAAATGGAAGCGTTTTTCTCTTTGGTGCAAGGATAGAGATATTGACCCTTTCCCGGCACAAATTCCTATTGTTCTAGACTATTTATATACTCAACTTGAGTCTGGATCTGCAGCTTCTTCTATTCGAGTCTGTCTGTCTGCGATATCCAACTACCATAATGGCTTTCTTCGATATTCATTAATTTCTCACAGACTGTGTAAAACTTTCCTAAAGGGAGTTCTGCATATCAAGTCCCCTTTAAATCAACCAATTGAACCATGGGACTTAACAATCGTCTTACAATCTTTAACCATTTCCCCCTTTGAACTTGCAGCCTCATGTGATCTGAAATCCTTGTCCTGGAAAACCTTGTTCATGGTCGCTATAACAAGCTTTGAGTATGAAGTGCCCATATTTAATTTTTCACAAGGATAGGGTATACTTAAGAACAAACCCTTCATTTCTCCTGAAAGTGATTTCTGATCTAGCTATTAACCAAACTATAGACCTGCCTGTATTATTCCCAAAATTCTCTAATAAAGGGGAGTGTACTTTGCATTTTGCTTGACGTTCACAGACTATGTTTTTCTTGACAAGACAAAGTATTTTAGAAAATCTGATCAACTATTTATTGCCTATTCTGGTCCTAAGGTGGGGAGAGCAGTAGCTAAAGTTACCCTATCCAAATGGCTTAACGATTGCATTACCTACATATACCATGAAAATAAGATGGCTATTCTTGCAAGAATTAAAGCACACTCAACAAGGTCAGTTTCAACTTCTGTAGCTTTCCATTCCAGGACTTCCATGGTTGACATTTGCACAGCAGCAACATGGACCTCTCCTCATACATTTATTACGCATTATAAATTGGATATGATTTCTAGGGGAAGAGCTTCCTTCGGCTCAATGGTACTCAGGAATATTTTTCCTTAGGGCCTCCCAGGAAATGGGTAGCTAGGGACTCTGTCCTTCATGTAAGTAATGAATGAAGATTAACAACATCAGATAAAGAAGTTATGTCTTACCATAACGTTCCATCTTTGTTGTTGATCTTCATTCATTCATTACAAACCCCCCTCCATCCTCCTCCAAGGGCTCTTGGAGGTTTGGCTATGGTCCTTCCACTCCTGGTAAGGTACTTGATTAGAGAAAGCCTCCACTTTCCTTTCTATAAACTGTCCTGTCTCCTTGGCAAACTCGATCTGAGGTAATATGGAGAAGAGTGCTATGGTTAAAGCTTAGCTCAAGGGTTTTCTGGCTGGAGCGGGCTCAATAAATGGCCGAGTTGGAACCGAGGATCGGTTCCGAACCCACATGTAATGAGTAAATGAAGATCAACAACACAGATGGAACATTATGGTAAGACATAGCTTCTTTTTTGGATTATTGGTGTGCCAATGAATGCACTGTGGTATAACTAGGTTACCCTTTTGTTTTTAGCCATCCTTCTGCCAGTCCTCATAGTATACAGTTTGTAGCTCTTTGTAAGGTTCACAGGTGTCTGCATGTCCAGAGGAAGATGTGGGTGGCAGAGTTGAACAATTTCAGCCTTGCTGAAAATAAGGTTCTACTGCAGACATATATACAGTGTCTGATGAGAAAAGGAGGTGCTGACCAACCCTTACTGGACCTGGATTGGCAGACATTTATAAGTGATATAAATGCCATGGAAATGGCACAAAATAACATTTCAGCAATGTCATAAACATTTTACGTTACTGACATGCTGTGCTGTCTTTTGCACGCTCACAGTGGAATCACTGCTACACAGAGGTTGGGGCAGGATAACAAGATGATGTTGGCAGCTATGCATTGCTGTTAATGCTGAGAAGACATTTATACCTGAGCCACAATAGCACTGTCTGTGCCCATCCTGGGTGAGCATCCAGGATATATAAATGTGCAGTATACCTCATAGATAAACATGAGGTTGTACAGTCTGACTGCTCACTTTCCTCAGTAAGGAAGGGTTCCCTCATAGCTCCAAGACCTAGTGATGTTCCTTCTGTCGCTGCTGCAGCAAATTAGAGCCCTACATCTGTTGTTGATATACCCACTATTGCACAGAATTGCCAGGGTGCCTAGCAGCATTTGGGATCAATCAGCATGATGTGCCAGAGTATCATACAAGCAGTACCCAGTCCAGCATGGAGTTAATTTCTGCATTGTGTGGCATCGCGAAGGGCACAGAGTCCAGGGTCACACTACTGATGGTATTAACAGATCTGTAGTGGCACACACAGTTTGCATCTCCTCTACTGCATGCAGAGGATTATCAGTGTCATCATCAGTGCCCACACTGGCAATACTACATGAAGTTAGAGTAGGGTACATAACATGGATTGCTTTGTGGGGGGGGGGGGGGGGGGCATTACAGATCCACAGGTTTTATTTGTGTCTGGAAATATATGACACTCTGTCAAACATCTTTGCCAGCAGGCACAACAGTCAGTCTCTGTTGACAGGGCACCTTATAGGCAAACTCCACCCAGGTGAGAGTCCTGCAGTTACACACCATCACCTGCCAAGAAAGACCTGCAACAAGCCAGCAGAGTAGCTGCAGGTCATGATCACATAGTAGCTTCCCACACCCTTCTAGGAGGAAATGGTCTTTGACAGAGTTCCTGTCACCTTGAGATCTCAAATTCACCTCTTGTGGTATGCTGCCCCCCTTCCAGAGTGTGTAGACAAATGCACCTGTGCACATAATGACTGTGATTCACTCCAGCATCTCTCTTGTATGGTGTATTTAGGAAGATTTGATGCAAGTGTGACTTGACTGTGCAGTGACCTGTGACACATCACACTTTAGCTTTATGTTCATCGGGGCCTCTAAGTCTGTACTAGAAATTGAGCCCTAACTATGCTAACACATATTGCACCCATCATTGTCAAAGAGAGAGGAGCCATGCAACTACCAGTTGCTGCTGTTTTGCCGTACTCTTTTCAGACAGTGGTGGTGTTGCACCTTTTCCACTGGCCATATGTATGAGTGTTTTGACTGTAATGTTGACTCAAGGCTACCTAACTTGTTTCCTCACCAGGATATTATGTACCAACATAAGAACATCCTGCAGTCTGTAGCAGGGCTGTACTGGAGTACCACCCTCAGACATGTTGAGACAGTGGAAGTGGACTTGGAGCAGTATGAACACACACTTTATGGTATTTTGATTTTGTATGTGAGCAGTGTTATACCGGGGTTTGGCCACAATTTGTGGATTCCTTATTAGTGTCATAAGCCAGTATATTGCATCATCTGCAGCAGTGTTTCATCCTTTAGGTGGGCAATAAATTTGAGCTCAGTACAAATGTAGCCACAGTACCTGTACTTTTCAACACGTTGACCCTGTAGAATTTCACTGTGTAGCAAATGGTGATATAGCTCTGATGCATATCAAATGTATGTGAATTATATAAAGTCTCCAGATGCTGTGTGGCCATATCGGTTATAATTCCATGTGCATCACAAACTACCTGGCAGCTCACAGAATGTTAGCCCTTCCTTTTCCTTTGCTATTGTGAGCCAGGCAGGACTTTTATTGCTACATATATGCAATATGTGGGATTCAGTACTTCAGGGAGGTGGGCAGTGACTTAGATAACTTGGTACTTCAGGGAGGCAAGCAATATCTTATAAACCATGCATGATGTTACCTAGGTCATGTGGTGTGCCAGGAATCTATGCGTGATTCTCCGTGTCTTAAAGCATTTTATCAAGGAACTTGTTGAAAGTTCTGGAGACACAGGCTTTTGCTACCTAACATGTCCCTATTATGCCTCTGAAATGTCTCTATAGCTATTGTAGAAACAGCTATATATACCTTGATCTACACAGGTATGGGAAGGCCACATATTCCGGTAGATTCTGTCAATGACGACTTATTTCAGCAAAGGCACATACAATGTTCCAGTCTACTTTGAAGTGATTAATTATTTCTTGCACTTTGAAATTATGTTTTGTTACCCACTGACAGTAATCTTTGCATTAGTGCGAGGAACCTCCCTGACATACCTTCAGTAAGTGGTGGTTCTTAGAATTGCAGAATGCTGCTATTCAACCAGTGAAGACGTATTCTTGCTATCTGTACTCTGAAATGTTTGGTTTGCTTTAGCCTTTTATATTCACATGTACGTTGGCAAGCAATTTCCCCCATTTATGACTATGAATCATGATTTTGTTCTCACATATATCTGTATGCCATTTGGAAATAATTTCTCTATCTGCTTTGATTTGCATGTTGTTATGCAGTCATATGCATATGTCCTGTTCAACATTTGACATCACTCACTATGGAGGGGTGGGCTGTGAATCTCTAATGGTCAATCCCAGTTTTAGCCTGGCCTATTCTGATGCAAATGTGTACTGTGTTCTATACAACTTGTCTGTGAGTCTTGGCTGAAATGTTACTGTTATGTGATAACTTGATGATTATGCTGTTTACTTCAGGATAACGGCATTCTATGAAGCTGCTGTAGTTGTAGAAAAAGTTTGTGATACTGCCAGTTTCTGGTAGTAATAGCATTCCTTTGTATATTGTAATCAGAATTATGCAGTACTGAGAAGCTTCCGTAATGGTACCGCTTTAAATACTGGAAGTTAACAGCAAGTATGCAGACCTCTTTGTGTACCTGGACTTGCTGATGGAGTTGATAGCTGTAGAAATCTCAAATTTGCCAGGCAATTAAACGTGACCAACAGAATTTTTCCTGATAGCAGTTCTGATTTTCTTCTCAACTGCCATAAGAAAAAGTAATAGACCTATTGTAGAAGAATCCAGTTGTGTGAATACTGGACCATGCTTAAGCTCTTTGCATAAACAAACTATGCTGGTAGTTTATTGCATTGCTCAGCTATTGTCAGTCTGTATGCATTTCATAAAATTATTTAAGTTGTGTATGCTCATAGTAGTCTGTTTTTACTGGGGCATTTTAATATTTCATACAAATTAATACATTTCATAATTAGAACTTGATAGTCATTTTCATTTTTAGTAAGCAGAGTTTTCCTAGCACACCACAGGATCCCCATAAGACCTAGCAAGGATTAAGGGGACACCAGCCGCCCTTTACAAATGATATGAATGAAACCACAATTTGGAAACATTTTTTTTTCTTTTACATTTTTTCTTTTATATGCCTACCAACTGTCAACCTTCCTACAGTCATTTGGTCCATTTGTTCCCCTGTGTGTGTGGATCGAGGTAATCACAGAAGGTCATCATCCAGGTAGCCATCAAGAGTTTTCCTTATTTAATCCTAATATCCCTCCACAATGGATGATGTGTGCTCACAGATGTGAGAGCCTGCAATTACTTATTGTAGGGCTGTGTACCTGCTGTATGAAAACAGTCACATAAACATGTTTGGCAGAGCCAAACCCCAAGTCCCTGTCCTTCTGCTGCCTACCACGTGCCTGTCTCTGCAGAAGGTACCAGGTTTTCAGGATGCTAGACTACCTTCCTCCCAAAGGATTGGCGAGCTAGTATCAGATGCTCATTTCCACATTCCCCTTCTTGGCTTCTCCAGCAGCCATACCAGTAATTAGTCTTACGTCTTCTGTGTTGTAGTCATGGCTTTATGTCTGTATTCAAAGTTAAGACAGCCCCTGAAAGTACGGCAACTGCACAGCTCCAAACAACTCAGCAATACAAAACACAGGGAAGCCAGCAGACTTGTAGCATTCAGTATTTAATCAGTACTAGCTCAAAAGCATAGTAAAAAGAAGAAAAGTTTGTCTTCTTTTTACTATGCTTTTGAGCTAGCACTGATTAAAAACTGAATGTAACAGTCTGTTGGCTTCCATGTGTTTTTTATGTCTGTATGCCACAGATCCGGAAACCAGTTATTGGAGATATTCAGTTGAGGATATGCTTACATTGGGAAGCATCAATTACATACAGATGCATCATATTAATAGTGAAAAATACACATCGTCCACCATTTCTCATACTTGCTCAACCAGTTGATTTATTATTTACTAATTGTATTGTCTGGACAGTACAGTATATAATGCAATATGGTTTCTACTTAAATACAGCATGACTTTTTCATGTGTTATAGCTATGATCCATATCTATTTATAAGGCTCAGAATAGCTATTCAGTGACATTTGGTGCAAATGAACGTATATATTCAAGTAGAGTTTTTCTGTAAGGTATAGGGCCAATACCGCTCATGTAAATTTCATGCAGGAGGTTTGCCTTTTTATTTATATAATCAACTCATATTATGGCACCATGGGGAAAGAATTCCCCTTGTATTGACTAGACTGAGCATTTTTGACCATCTGTAGATTTCCATACATTTAGTCATGGCTATCACACACACAGACAAGTCCTGTGCTCATATGAGTTGTATAGAGAGTGCTTGAAATAGCTTCTACTGATGAATAATACTGCATCTTCTGAGTGGCATGTTAAACTGTGTGGGACTGACTTGTCAGATCCTTGCTGCTGGCATGGGAGCACTGCTAGGCTACGTGGGGTGCTCTTATGTCCCCCAGACAATTCATGAGCCTTGAGGTCATACTTGCACTTCATACAAGTTATCCCATTTAGGAAATGCTTTCTACACTCCAGTGCAGGTTGCCAAAACACAAGATGTTAAGTTGTCTATCTCGCCTTCATTCTTGCTGGATGGGTTCGGAGCCGACCTCGGCTCCGACTCGGCCACTCTAAAAGCTCGAGAGTTGGTTCCACCGGCTCGAGGCTCCCCTTATATCCCACAATGCTAGGCGAGAGTTACCTCAGATCTCGTTTGCCGCTACAGCTTTGAGGTTGGTTGTTTCTACCGGTTCCTGGTGAGTGTTAATTTTTCTTGTAAAAATTACTCTTTAAAACCCCCTTTAAGTTAATATTCTTTCTTAGTTAGTGTAGATTAGAAAACTTTATTCCCGACCCTCAAATTTTCCGCTTCTTTCCCAAAGAACCTTTGGTTCTTCCATTGGGCCCTTAGGCCTTCCCTTCCCTAGTGGAGTGTTTGTGTTTTCTTGTAGTTTACTCTAGTTTAGTGTACTTTAATACTAGTATTACTACTAAATTTATTGTTTTTTCCTGACAGGGTTTAACTTGTGTGTTTGGGTGAGTGTTTGTGTACACCTGTCAGTCAGGGAAATGTCTAAAGAAGCAAAGGTCTCCGGATTCAAGAAGTGTGATGCGTGCTGTCAGAAAATGTCTCTGACAGACGCTCACACTTCTTGTGTCTATTGTCTGGGGCCTTTGCACCTGCAGGACTCCTGTGCTGTGT
This sequence comes from Protopterus annectens, assembly GCF_019279795.1. Taxonomy (NCBI): domain Eukaryota; kingdom Metazoa; phylum Chordata; order Ceratodontiformes; family Protopteridae; genus Protopterus; species Protopterus annectens. The sequence goes on along the minus strand of NC_056746.1, from coordinate 447,285,637 downwards.
GCCATGGCTTCAGCCCCAGGGTCCTGCAGGAAAGAAAAAACAAATTAATTCTTAGAGGCTTACTGAAGCCAGGGGATTCCCTGTCAGTTTCAACAGGGAAGCCCTCTAAGGCATCGAGGTCTTCGGCTCCGGCTTCTGAGCCGAGACCTCAGGTTGCTCAACCTTTGCCTTTATCGGCTCCGGCTGGAGCCGATAAGTCTCAGTCCACAGTTTCTGTGGCTCCCTCGGCTCCGCGCGCAGCCGAGGTTATTGAGGTTCCGTGTCGGCTCCGACCAGACCTTCGGAGCCGACAACTAGGAAGAGGTCTAGGTCACCATCTCTTGGCTCCGTTCATTCGGCTCCAGGATCTCCCCTGCTGTCTGAACGGAGCCAAAGGTCTCATTCCTCTAGGTCATCGAGGCTGTCCGATCATGACCTTCAGAGGGTAGTGAGTTGACTACTTAAGTCCGAGGCACTAGCCCAGATGCTTCAGAGCCCGACTCATCAGTCGATGCCTGCCCCGGTCCATCAACTTTTTCCTCCTTCGACTCTCTTGAGTTCGGAGCCGGGTCGCGTCGGAACCGAGACTGTGATTACTTCGGAGCTGAGACAATTGTCTTCGGCTCCGTCGTCGGCTCCGTTTTCTTCTTTGGAAGAATCTCGGCGCCGGACTTCCCTCGTCGGCTCCGAGGGGGTGAGTGGCATCGGACCCTTGTCCGACCCCTCTCCCTCTCGGGCTTGGCGCTGGTGAGTTCGGCTCCGACATCGGCCTCGAGCCATCACTGTCGGTGCCGAGGGGTTCTTAGCTCCTCGGAGCGGGGACCTCTGGCTCTGCCTGACAGGGGTGCATTCGAGGTCATGCGGAGTGTGTTAGAGCCTGGCTCTACTCCACTGTCGGCTCCGTCCGCCCCTCCCTCTATGCTGCCTCAGGGTAAGTCGACTCACTCCCTCATCCCGGACCGTAGAGAGCCAGCTCCTCAGGAGCCCCCTGTGGGGATTTCATCCTCTTCCGAGGCCTCTCCTGATTTGGCAGAAGAGCCCCCTCGGAAGAGGAAGTGCAAGAGGAAACACATTGACTCACCTGAGTCTATCACGTCAGACACAGATTTGGATGATTCTGAGGGTTCCCCCCGTTCCCCTTCTGAAGATGTCTCATTTGCAGACATTCTGGAGATCCTGAAACAGAGGGGAAATTGGCCAGCCCTCAACCCTTCGGAGGACGAATCTGTGTATCTTGAGGCGTTTGGCTCTCGTCCTTCCACCTCCTGGGTGTCCCCTCCCTTCGACCCCCTCATGCAGGTGGTTGCTAAGAAGGCATGGGCGGCTCCTGATTCAGTGGACCCCACTCCCAGGAGACCCTCTAAGTTCATCACAGCTCCATCAGACAAGCAATTTTTATCAAAAGGAGTTTCTGTGGATGCTATGGTGGTAGCTGCTGCCACAAAGAAGGAACTGGCTGATCCTTCAGTGCCTGTCCATCCACCTAACAAGGAATCTAGGTCCATGGATAGGTACGGGAAGTGGATGTTCTCCTCAGCGACATTTACCATGCGTTCGCTGAACTACCTGTGTCATTTCACTCGTCTTCAAAGGGACTTGATCAAGGAAGCGAGTGAAATGTTAAAGGATCCTACAGCTGCGGGTTTCCAAGAAAAGATGAACTCGCAGCTGGCTACCCTTAATTCTATATCCAATTCCTCCATGCGCCTCCTCTCTTACGCGGCCGATGGAGCGAGCAGAGCCGCAGGGACAGGTGTAGCCTTACGTAGGCACGCCTGGATGCGGCTATGCAATTTTGCGGACCCTTTCAAGACGTCTTTCACGAACTCCCCTTTTGATGGATCATCTCTCTTTGGTCCTCAAGTGAAAGAAACCCTGACTAGGTGCGAGACTGATGGCAAGACCCTTTCTGCCGTCGGAGTCCGTTTTTCGACTCCTTCTAGGCCTTACCCCAAAGGCCAGAAGGGTGGGAAGATGTGGTTCCGTAAACAATCTCAAGGGACTTCGCCTGACGACAGAGTCGTTTTCCTACCAAAGGCAGAGGTGGGAATAACAATGGTAGACGCCGCCCTAGGGGCAGGGGTCCGCAGAACCAGGGCAATCGGGAAGCCTTTCCTGACAAGCCTTTTCAGCATCCCTGAGGTGTTGCCCGACTGCCCATCTTCGGAGGCAGTCGGGGGAAGATTGTCACTGTACCCAGAAGCCTGGCTATCCCTGACTCAAGACAAATGGGTACAGTCCATCATTTCGAAGGCTATTCTATCCCCTTTCTTCGTTTCCAAATCAGTCAAAAATCCCTTCCAGATGTTCCACCCGCTCAAAGGGATATAGCAGCTTTGGAAATTTCAAAACTGCTTGCAAAAAGAGCAATTCAGCCAGTGCCAGCAGACCAACAAGGATCTGGAATCTACTCAAGGTTCTTTTTAGTTCCAAAGAAAACAGGGGACTGGAGACCGATTTTGGATCTCAGTGTCTTGAACAAATCAGTCAAGAAAACAAGATTTCGGATGGTCACGCTGCAATCCATTCTTCCCCTTTTGGGCAAAGGAAACTGGATGTGCTCTATAGACCTTCAGGATGCGTACTATCACATAAAAATGAACAGACGCTCCAGAAGATTCCTCCGCTTCAGGCTGGGAACCAGTCATTTTCAGTTCAGGGCCCTGCCCTTTGGTCTCACCACTGCCCCGCGGGTGTTTACCAAATGCATGGCAGTGGTAGCTTCTCACCTGAGACGACAAGGATTCCAGGTGTTTCCATATTTGGACGACTGGCTTCTCACAGCTCCCACCAAGCATCTCCTTCTGATGGCCAGAGATTATACTTTTCGCGTTTGTCAAAAACTGGGTATTTCAATAAATTGCGAAAAGTCTGTTTTGTCGCCTTGTCGTACTATTACCTACATAGGCGCAAATCTAGATACTATAAACATGTCTGCAAGGCTAACTCACCAAAGGATATCAGACATTCACAAATTGGTGTCACTTCTTCTCAACAACAACAGAGTCAAAGCCAGGTTAGTTCTAAAGGTGTTGGGAATCATGGCAGCGGCCATACCTCTCCTTCCATTGGCCAGATACCACATGCGGATCCTTCAGTGGATGCTTTTACTCAATGGTCATACCAGGAACTTCCAATGTCTCACACCATTATGATCACGCAAGCGTGCAAAAGCATCTCATGTGGTGGATGTCTTCCCCAGCTCCTGTCGGAAGACCATTTGTTCCACCTCCTCCGGTTGCTACTCTGACAACGGATGCCTCCCTGATCGGGTGGGGGGGGCATTATCAGGGCAGGACAGTCCAGGGCACATGGCAACCAAGCGAATGCCACTTGCACATAAATGTTCTGGAGATGAGAGCAGTGCTTTTAGCGTTGCAAGCCCTTCAAGACTCTCTTCCCTTGGGAACGATTGCAATTCAGACAGACAATATGTCTGTAGTGTGGTACATCAACAAACAAGGCGGAACCAGATCGTACCCCCTGTGTCGAGAAGCACTCAGACAGTGGCAATGGGCCATTTCTCCACAGCGTTTTCTGATAGCAACGCACAACCCGGGAAGTCCAATCACATTGCGGACAAGTTGAGCAGAGCTATACTCATGCCTCACGAGTGGTCTCTGAAAGACTCTGTAGTGAGAGAAATTTTTCTCAAGTGGGGTCAGCCTTGCTGCGATCTTTTTGCTACTCCCCAAAACAGCAAGTGCAGAGAATATTTCACTCTATTCCCTTTACCAGGCCAACCCAGCAGGGACGCTCTAGTCCAAGTTTGGCCCCGGGGACTTCTGTATGCATTTCCTCCTTTCCCACTGATCTCTCAAGTAATACAGAAAGCTATCGCTCAGAAGGCCTCATTGATCCTCATTGCTCCTTACTGGCCTCGACAAGTGTGGTTCCCCTTTCTACATCGATTTCTTTTGGAGCGACCGTGGAATCTGGACCTAGTTCCAGATCTTTTGATCCACCAGTCGGGTCAGTTTCATCGCTCCCTCCCTCTCTGAACCTCACTGCTTGGTTCCTCCAGTTCCAACCGTAGCCAGGCTTCCTCAATTATCTCACTCTGTTAGAGATATATTGATAGCTTCCCATAAATCTTCCACTCGAAGATTTATTTGAGTAAGTGGAAACGCTTCTCATATTGGGCACAAGGAAAGGACATAGATCCTTTCACCGCTTCCATCCAACTAGTCCTTGATTTTCTAGCTGAACTCTTCCATGCAGGTTCATCTCCATCTACTCTTAAGGTTCAATTGGCAGCTATTTCTAACTTCCATGTGGGTATTTCTGAATCTGCCCTAATGTCCCACAAACTTTGCAAAGCCTTTTTGAAAGGAGTTTTTCTTCTCAGACCTCCTATAAGAAATCCTCCTTCTCCTTGGGACCTAAATTTAGTTCTTGCTTCTTTGATTCTTTCCCCTTTCGAACCTGCAGCTTCATGTTCCTTGAAATTATTATCATGGAAAACTCTCTTTCTGGTGGCTATCACATCAGCTAGAAGAGTTTCAGAACTTCAAGCACTCAGTTGTCGTTCTCCTTATCTTTTGTTCCATAAGGACAGAGTATCCTTACGAACTAACCCGTCCTTTTTGCCTAAGGTGGTTTCAACATCAAATCTAAACCAAAGCATTGACCTCCCTGTCTTTTTCCCGGAGTATTCCAATAGGTCTGAACAAAAATTACACTGCCTGGATGTTCATCGTCAATTAAGGTACTACTTGGATAGGACAAAACAATTCAGAAAATCTGATCAGCTGTTTGTCTCCTATGCGGAAAGCAGAAAGGGACTTTCAGTTTCAAAGGTATCATTATCCAGATGGCTAACATCTTTGATTTCCTGGTATATGAAATTAGACAACAAAATTGCCTAATAAACCTAAAGCCCATTCCACCAGAGCTTTGGCTACTTCTTTAGCCTTCCAAGACAGACTGCCTATTGACACCATTTGTGCAGCGGCTACTTGGGCTACTCCTCACACTTTTATTTCTCATTATAAGTTGGATTTAGCTTCTAGGCATAGAGCTAACTTTGGTTCCACTGTCCTCAGGAGTCTGTTCCGTTAGGCCACCGGGACAAGGTGCTAGGGACGGTCCCATCCAGCAAGAATGAAGGCGAGATAGACAACTTAACATATAGAAGTTATGTTCTTACCATAACGTTCCATGTTAGTTGTCTTCTTCGCCTTCTTCTTAAGTCCCCCTCCTTCCCCTGGCCTGGACAGACCTAGAGGAGTTGTGATCGTGACCTCTCTTTCTACCACCTCTTTCTTAGTCATATGCTATTATGCATATTTCTTGGTTCAGGATGTAGGTCACCCTTCTTTCTTCCTGTTGTTAGAGGTGGATTCTGTTTTACAGTTATACTGTTACTGTTATAAGCTGGGGTTAGCTTACAAACGAGATCTGAGGTAACTCTCGCCTAGCATTGTGGGATATAAGGGGAGCCTCGAGCCGGTGGAACCAACTCTCGAGCTTTTAGAGTGGCCGAGTCGGAGCCGAGGTCGGCTCCGAACCCATCCAGCAAGAAGAAGGCGAGAAGAAGACAACTAACATGGAACGTTATGGTAAGAACATAACTTCTATTTTTGTGATGCTACTTCTCATTGTAAATGTTTTACCAAACTTTAAGGACACCAAAAGCACATCTGAGCAGGAGAAGGGAGGCCCTAAGTAACTCTCGGGTTTAAGTTATATTTGTTTAGTAAAGAATTCTTTGTCATCCAAAACTTTAGCACATCTGTTTGGAGTTTTGCAGAAGTCTAACTTAGCAGTTTAGCAAATGCCTGTGTGTGAGATTTGTTGAAGTATTTAGCTTTGAGAAGTAGTAGTATTGCAATTCATATACAGTTTTTCATTTATTCTGATACATTTAATTTAATAAAGTAATGTCGTAGTTAGGGCCAGTGACCCAGCATGCATTCTTTACTTAAATCCATAAACATTTATCTGTCCTGTATTATATGTATACACACGTGTGTGTGTGTGTGTGTGTGTGTGTTTCAGGGCATCTCTTCTAGTTCATTTTGTGAGATAAGTAAGGATAGGACATAAATGTACATTCTGAGCACAGCAGATGGGAATTCATGACATACAGTCACATATTTGGGAGGTTGCTAGGCAGTGTAGGACCTATCCATGTACCACACTGTATACTGTAGCCTAGAGGCTTAAAGCATTATCGTTAGCTAAGTAAATCAATCAGATGGTGTTGAGTTTTTCCCCAAGAATTTCAGGTTATAAACTGCATGGTTTTTATCAAGTCATTAAAACAACTCAGTGTTCCAAGACAGTTCTGAAAGCAAACATGCCCAGCACAGGTGCTGGACACAGTTAAGAGTGAAGCAGGCAATTTAAAAATGTCTGTGCCACCACTTTGTGGATTTAGGTGGTGTTAAACAGTTTTCCCTTAACAATTTTTTTTGGAAGAGGAGGCTTTCACAAAATTGAGTCTGCAGAGAGTTTTGCTGTATTCCTTTGACACTTCTGTAAGACTTGATCAATGTCACAGGCAGGCCTGCAGTGTTTAACAATATAATTGTGTATACTTGGTGAATTACTGCTTGCTCCCACTCCTGAAATTGCATAGTTTGTTTACAATGCCTGTAATTTACAGGTATAGAGAAAATATACTAGTGCTTAATAAGTTAATTTTCAAATGATGACACAGCTCAGCCAATGTTGCCAGGATCCCTTCAGTCAGGAATACTGAATTTGCTATAATTTACAACCTCTCATCTTAATTTGACCTTACAATTAATGCTTGTTTTTTCTGTCTTGTTAGTACATTCTTTTATTTATGTGAAAATTCACTTTACAATTTTTTTTATCTATCATAATGGAGAGGAACAGATCCAAGCTGCAAAGTCACTGAGGTGTTCATAGGTTCATATGTGTGTACTAGGCTAATGGCCCTGGGGCCTTTACAAGCCTAGCCCATAGGATTACCATGGCATCATGCCACCTGACCTTAGTTCCCAGTGCCTCTGTCGAGTAGAGCCATCTGAGTGATCCCCGGAGTGAATTTTCTATTTCCCATCCACTCATCAAGATTTCTGTTGAAGAGGGCCAGTGAAGTGCTCTGTTTGACATGTATGTTAAGTCTATTCCATAGCATGGGCAGTCTCTGGGTTATGAACCTGCCCCTCCAGCACATTCTGTTGATTGTGGTAATGAGGTTGAGGTGTCTGGAGCGTGTGGTGCGCAATGATTGGGATTTCTTTAGATGTAGCATTTCTAGCAGACCTGGGTCAGACATGGCTTTATAAGACAAGCAGAGATCACCTCTAAGTAGGCAATATGAGACAGAGAACAGATGAAGTTTTTTTTGAGTCTGTCCATATAGGACAAATGTTTAAGGCCTAGGATCCTCTTTGTGAGATACTTTTGCAGCCTCTCCAGTTGTTGCAGGTGTCTAGTGAGGTACATGCCAAATGGGGCATTGTACTCTATGATTGGCCTAATGAGGGAAGAGTAGAGGGAGACAATGACCTCTTTCTTCCTGGATGCAAAACCCTTAGTAATGAGATATGCCACACAGAAGGACTTTCTGACCACACTAGCAATGTGGTGATCATAAGAGAGGTTGCTGTCAGCCTGTGTTCCCAAATCTCTTATAACGCCTTCTGTATTCATTGGACTACCATCGATGTGGTAATTCATGGCAACTGGGTTTTTCCCAAAGGGAATGATGACACATTTTTTGGCACTGAGCTTAAGGCCATGGTTCTGACACCAGTCGTTGGTCTCCGTGAGGCCTTTCTGTAGGATGTCAGCATCACTTGAGGAGTTAATAATAGCTCCCAGTTTGCAATTGTCTGTGAACTTTGTCAGCCAGAGTCCATTCATATTGGCCTGGACTTTAGAGAAATAGATACCAAACAGTAGAGGACCCAGGACCAAACCCTGTGGGACTCCACTCGTGACTGGTTGGCAGTCTGCCTTTTGAGTCAGCTACTTTCACACTGTGGGTTCTATCTGTGAGCCAGTTTGCAACCCACCTAGTGATATAGGGGTTTATGCCTAGCTTAGTGAGTTTTTCTATGATTCCTGAGTGGGGAATGGTATCAAAGGCCTTGATCAGATCAAGGTAAGCTGTATGAACCACCTTGCCTTCATCCGCAGCTCTGGTGACTGACTCAAAGAAGTTGACCAAGTTGAGCAGGCATGATCTACCCTTCACAAAACCAAACTGTATGGGATCCAGAGTTTGGAGATTCCCTATATCCTTGTTTAAGTCCATGATGATGCCTTCCATTGCTTTGCATATCAGACTCATCAGGCTAATGGGGTGATAGTTCCCAGGGTCTGTAGTCACTCCTCCTTTGTGGAGAGGGATGACTGTAGCAATATGCCATTTGGTAGCGACAAAGCCTGAGGTGAGGCTGTGACTGAAGAAGACACACAGGTGAGGTGCCAGTTCACTCTGTAGTTCATGTAGAACACAGCCAGGGATATTGTCAAGTCCCATAGAAGGTGTATTTTTGGCCTTGGACAGTGCTGTGTTAACCTGTGTAGCAGTAATACTGCGTCCCTGGCAATCTACTGGTATTGTGATTGGTCCTTTGGGGGTGGGGGTAAAGTTGGCACTGAATCTGTCGACCAGTATATTGGCAATATCTGTTGGCTTGGTATAGGAGGTAACATTGTGCAATAGCTCAGAGCAAATCTGGGTATTGCCGTGGAGATTCTTTACACAACTATAGAAGGCCTTGTGGTTGTCTTTACTATCTGCTGCAATTCTGTTTTCATAGCTAGCTTTAGAGAATTTTATGAGGGATCTCAACTTTTTGTTGAACCTGCTAAGGGAGTTTTTCCAGTCTTGGGACTTCACCTTATTCCGCATCAGTTTCCTCCTCCTGTTGTAGAGTTTGTTTATGGCAGGGGACCACCAGATTGGCTTCCTTTTTTAGAGGAGAGCATCTTGGTTCTATTGGGTGTGGTGAGATCCGTGCATTTGTGTACGTGTTCGTACAGTACATTGGTGTATGATTCAGCGGTCATGCAACTATTCTCCATTTGCATGGATGCCGTGAAGTTAGCTACCTCTGTTTTTAGGGGCCCAAAGTTAGCTTTGGAGAAGTTTTTCATGGTGGTTATCTTTGTGGGGGTTGAGGGGAGGGATGTGGATTTACAAGGTGATTAGTCTGTGGTCTGATCTAACCAGGGAGGAGTTGACTATTAGTGTAGAGCAGTGGTTGCCCATGTTAGTAATGAACAGGTCAAGGATGTTGCTACCTCTAGTGGGGGTAAGAACAAGCTGGTTCAGGGCATTGGAATTAATGAATTCCAGGAAAAGTTGGGCAAGTGTATTGGTACATGAGTAGTTTTCCCAGTTAATGGAGAGGTAGTTGAAGTCGCCCAGTATGAGAGTGTTTAGGTTGGACCCTAATATTCTCTAGGGTGCTTAGGAACGTGGAGTGCGAGTCTTGAGACATAGTTGGGGACCTATTGCAGGCTACGACCTGAATTGCTATCTTACTCAATGTTAACTGCACCTGAAGTATCTCTGATGCGTTATGTTGGGGCTACCAGTCTGGAGGTGTGCGCATCCTTTTTGAATATGAAAACACCACCGCCTTTGGAGCTTCTGTCCAAGTTCTGGGGCCGAAAGGTGTGAAAATATTTATAGCCTGATAGTGCAGGGGTGCTTTCTGCTGCTTTGAATCAGGTCTCTGTTACAGCACAAATGTTGATGTTCTCCATTTTAAGGAGTGCTTCGAGCAAGTGCATTTTGAAATTTAGACTTCTAGCATTGAGCAGCATGACCTTCAGATTGCATTTGTTTGTAGCTGTTACGGTGGTAATTTGGTCTTTGGAACACCGCCTAAAAAAGGCACTATAGGGGTGGCAAGAGCCTTGGCCAGTATCTGGAAGCCCAGGGTTGATAAATGCAGGCCATCTCTGGCAACGCATTGAGGTCTGTCAATAATCAGGTTTTCACTGTGTCCTCTTTCCGATACATTAGCCATAGATAGTCTTGATGTCTGTGTAGTTGGCTAGAAGTCTGTTGTTGGACCTGAAAGTTTAAGCATTTTCTTGTCATGTTCACTTCTCTTTATTCTCACTTCCTTCTCCAGCCTGTCAGACTTCAGTATCTTTTTAGCTTTTTGTGTGCCTTGCATAGCCCTGTGCCTTTTTAAAATGTAGCTGTTTTGCAATTTAAGCCTCTGTCTCATGTTATCCTTGACATCTTTTGGAAGGAGTATTCACATGTAAAGTATTTTTTATTTTTTCAGTTTTATATTATATATTGGTGTCCTTCTAAACCTAAGGCAAGTATGCTTCTTCAGTTACAGTGCAACAACCCCAAACATAGAAACTGTAGCTTAGAAGATCATGCTCCACTCTTTATTGCTTTCAGCAGTTTCCATGCTTTAAATTTTGCTAACTCTTGTCAGTACATTCTCATCTGTCAAATACCTTGACATTTTGTTACAGACTAGATTTTCTTTATGTAACTGTGTTGAGCTATTTCTGTTTTGAATTTCTGTATGGTGTCTTGAAATCTCTGTTTGGTATTCATCTGAGGGGATAAACAAACATTTCTGTAGGATATTTTGAGATCATTGTTTGGTATTTTTATTGTCCAAGGGGGAAAACAAACATTTATCCTTGCAGAATACTGATTTCTTTTGCCTTTGGACTTGGAGATTGACGTGTCATCAACAGAACAAGTGATTTATTTATGGCAGGGAGGAAGTTGGAATTGAAGACTGTAATTCTTCTGTGCATTCCAAATGCAGTAGTCCTAATCATTCACTTTCCAGGGTGTATGTTTCTTCGCAATATCTATTAATGACATGTTAAATGTATGAGGTAATACAAAGACATGGCTATAGTGACAAGATGGCTTCAGCAGAATAAGTTGCAGTACTAAAAATAAAAGCATGCTCATAATTGTATTTAAGTTGTCTATATATTTATGACAAACCGATACATGAAGAATTACAAACATTCGTGACTGTTAAGGAGGTTTTACATAACACTTTATTGTGATATATTTGAAACATTTCAGTCAGTTATGCTGCTGTCTGAATGTCTGAAGAACTGCCAATGTTGTTAATTATGACTGAAAATAAAACCGCCAGAGTTATGCTTTCCACTAATTAAATATTAAAGTCTGGCACATTTTTTTTTATTATTTTCACCCCAGAACATTAGTGGTTTGTGCTACAGCTGCACAGTTACTGACATAGGATCATAGGCAAACAATAGGCCATCAGTCTGCAGACTATTACAAGCTTAGCCAATAAGCAGAAGTCAGAATCAAATCCTGTACCTTTTATCTCTGAGGTAAAGACCTTAAGTAAAACACCACCCCCTCTCTCATCACATTTTTCACTAGGAAAATACTGGTGATTTTCTGAAGTGAGAGTAAAATCTCCTTTCCAAGTGGAAACATTAATTGTGGTCTAGAAGTGGCGGATGGCCGCAGTCACTTTCATGAAGTGCTCTGAAGAAATACCTAGTTCATGTTTGAGAGAAAATACAAAAAACTCAAATCGATGCACTTACCTCTTAGGTGTCCTAACGTTGGCAGAAAATGTTACTTTGGGGCTCAAAATAAGTGTGCGCCATGAATTTCTGACTGGCCCTATTAAATTTCAGTTTAGTTTTTTTTTTAGATTACACTTGCTTGCTGATGTCATCATGCAGCCCTGGCATGGCTCGCAACATCATTGATGGTCTAGAAGTGGCGGATGGCCGCAGTCACTTCCATGAAGTGCTCTGAAGAAATACCTAGTTCATGTTTGAGAGAAAGTACAAAAAACTCAAATCGATGCACTTACCTCTTAGCTGTCCTAACTTTGGCAGAAAATGCTACTTTGGGGCTCAAAATAAGTGTGCGCCATGAATTTCTGACTGGCCCTTTTAAATTTCAGTTTAGTTTTTATTGTTAGATTACACTTGCTCGCTGATGTCATCATGCAGTCCTGGCATGGCCTGCAATGTCATTGACATTCAATGACAAATGTAATGACTTTTATGGCACTGCAGTCACGCAGTAGGAAGTACTAGAGATTCAAATCTAAAAGCAAAACATCAAGCTTTGCTTTGCAATTTGTGCATAATGTGACAGTTTCAGTCTTGGAAGTGCAGGAGGGAAAATAATTGAAATTTAAAATTTTAATTGTGACTAGTGAACATTTCAGTAAAACAAACAGTTTGTGCACAGCCACATTCAGCTGCAGGCAGCCAGGACTGAAAGGATCATCATTCTCACAGAGAGAGAGAGAACCAAAAGAAGAGTAGCCAAGAGATGGAATGGGAAAGGGATTGGGTCTTGGATAAAGCATCAGCAGCAGTCCACACGTCATACACACCTCCAGATACTGCAGTACTGTTGCCACCACCAGGCACAGAGAAGGATGAGAAGATCAGTGGGGAGTGAGACAGCATCCAAAACCATATCCACTTCTTTAGATGTTTAAAGAAGTAAAAGTTTAAGGAATAGTTTTGCACAAGTATCATGTCATAAAATGAATGTGCTATAATATTTGTTGTTTTATTTACTGTCTGTAAACAGATGCCAGATTGCCTTTTAAGTTAAGCTTGGTGAATCCAAGTGAAGTAAATAAAAAGGTGCTATATTAAGAATACCACTAGTAGCACCATTTAGTTAATTCACTTTGATGACCCGCTGAATTACATCCATTAGGCCAAATTATTTATTTGTTTATTTTTTTGTAGGATAATTTGACATTTGGTTGACATACTGCTATACTGTAAGAGTAAGGGGAAACACATGATTGGTGAATTAAGTGAACTGTTGGAACTTTATTTAAACTTGCTGATCTGTTTTTAATCTTTTTCTAAAGAAGTCTGTTGAACAAGAGCACTCCACAAACCCAGCTATGTAAATAAGGTGCAAATTACTGACTTCTTTCTGCATTTCTTCTTTTACTTTTTGAATTTGTATTGCATCTGAACTGTACAGATATCCAGATTTTAGACCCATATTATTGCTAATCTGTTCCTCATACAAATTTCTAATATTCTGGCAAATTATTGAGGACTGAAATCACTAAATAATGACAGACATTTCACTGTCAGACTTCATATCCTTCAGAAAATGCATGCTAATGCAAAACCTGTTTCTAAGTTAATAAGGGCAAACATTAAAATGCGTCCCTGATTTTGAGCCTTTATCCCCGACATTATTTTTTGGCTTTATCCAGAAATCTTGTGTAAGAGGTTGAGAGGTATGTGTAGGAGTGTGTATTTTTGGGGTGTTTAATTTTAGGATGTGTGTGACTGTGTGTAAGTGACCAAGTGTCAAATGAATGTGCAGTGTTTTGGAACATGAGTGGTGGTTTGTAATTGGATGTGTGGGTTGACTCCTTGCTTTTTTTTTAATCACTTGTTTTAAGATTATTGGATTATTTTTATTTTAGATAATTCAGTATATACTTGCCTTGTAGGTATGCGGTATGCCTGCTATATTTGTGTTTGTATGTATGATTGTCTCTCTGTAACCTGTAGTAGACTGAGTACAGAGATAGGACCTTAAGCCGATGTGTATAAGACAGGGTTTTCATACCCTGCATTTTTCTGGTGTGAGAGTTTTGAGGGCATTCCAACTGTTTCAAGTGCCTGGATAGGCACATGCCAAAGTGAGCATTGTACTCAATGGTAGGTCTGATAAGGGCTCAGTAGAGTGGTGCTATAACTTCTTTAGACCAGGATGCTATATCCTTGCATGACCAAGCATAAAGAAAAGGTTGTTTTCAGTTTCAACATGTTCATTCATTTCTTCAGAACCTGCTTTATTATTTTCAGAGTCATGGGGGGACCAGAACTTAACCCAGCATGTAAGCTGTGTAAGGTAGAAGCAAGGTTGGCACCTATTTTTTTTTTTTTTGGATTATACAGAAATCAGAGTGGTTGTCTGATAGTCCAGCAAACATTGTTCAATCTCTGGCACTTAGTTTTCAAAGCAGACTGTCCGAGTTTATTAAATCTCCGATTCCAATTTGCTTTTATTTAAGAAAAATATTAGCAATGCAATGTGATTATGTTCAAAACCAGGAAAAGAGGACATTCCTCCTCTCACCGATGTACCTGTGACATCACCAAATGGGTACTGGTTGAGTAGAGAAAGGGGAGGAAATGGGCGGAGTTAGGTGATGTGCGAGGAGAGTGGCTTTGGACTGGTTTCGGCCGCAGTGAAACTGGCAACAAGTAGGTAGGAGACTAGTCTAACAGTCGAGGATAAGATGACAGTCCATTATAGGATGGGTGGGTATGCATAATATATATATATATATATATATATATATATATATATATATGGGTTCATATGAATCCATCGACATTTCATTACATTGACATTGACTACATCGAAACGAAATCACCGACAAGTCATAACATCGAAATTTCAAATAAGCGACAGTCACTTCCCCGACATCATGAACAAAACAACACTGGTTTTTATGCTATAATGTTAGCATATTGTGAATGCAGTACTAAATGTAAACAAAATACACGTCGCACACACTTGACTGACGATATCAATAAGTCAATAAAAGAAAATACAAAAGGCATGAATATAATCTGAAAACGCCTTCCGATACTATTGCAATTGCAAACATAGCACTCAACACATTTACATTTTTAGTAATCTAGCGATACCTTGTACAAAGTCAATATTAGAATAGCTGCCCATATTTGAGATTAATTTCTCAAATCTCTGCTGATGGAGAACAAGTTTTCTTCTTTTGGGAGACGATGGGCACCCTGTAGACATGCGCACTCTCAATTCATCTACGCGATCCTGTTTGCGACATAGAATATGCAGTAAGTATTGTAAATCAGTGCCCCTATCACCTAGTAAACATTTTAATCTACGATGCCACGCTTCAACTTTGTTTTGTGTATGTGGTAAACACAACTGATTTAAATCAAATACATTCCAGAATGTTATAGGAAATAAAGGCGGAAATCTCATAGAGGAACTAAACCTAGTATGAAACTTACGCCTCTTTCCATAGACATACCAGTCTGCAAAGTATTGTAAAAGCTCTGTTCCTTCCTTTGGAAAACTATGTTTTAACTCCTCAAATGTTCCTTTTACTTTATCTTCCGGTAGAAACGCTAAAGCGACTAGTGACTTCACAGCTAATTTAAATTGCTGAGAACTGTTGTATACAGACGCTAACCCCAAACATTGTATTTTCCTCCATACATTCTGCCCAAAGTGAAACAAGCAGCCCTTAGAACGTACATCAGAGAAATTAATTCTAACACTCTTCAACGCAGCTATTTCGAAGTCGCATAACACAAACTTCACTTCAATTTCCAAAGCATTAGATGTCAACAGAGAGAAAATACTACTCCAGAGATAGTTATATGCTTTTTAAGGATTTTTTTGACATAAAGGCATACACTAGTGGAGCAAATTTCATGTCTTCCCCATGTTTAAGTATGCCATGAATACTGTATAGTTGGTGTATAGTAACACCTTTGTTAAAAAACGTGCCATCCATCAGCCATATGGTAGATTGACTAAGGTCACGCAAGTTATCTACAGTAGTGAAAACTACTACTGTGGTGTCAGTCAGTTTATCTGACATAACTTTGTTTAGAAATATGACAGTTTTCAGAGTGAACTTGCTAAAGTCGATGTTGTGTAGCGTTAATTGTACCTTTTTACTGACACCGCTTTTCAGCCTTCTAACGTGGCTCACCTGCTGTAGGAGTGCTGATCTAGTAGGTAAACAATCAACTGTAGCCAAAGATGTTGATGCTAAAGCATCGTCCACTACAAGAGATGGAGTATCTCTAGCCATGGTAGCCCTACGTTTCAAATCGCTACACACTACATAGCGTTCTGTTTCTCCTACGTCTGCAGCATGTGAATGAGCAACAGACTTCTGCAACCTATCGCCATCAGGCAAGTACACAGTTGCAGCCCTACCTTTACAGTGTTCTGTACATTTGTATTTACAAGACCAGTAGCGTGTACTGTCTCTTGTACGTTCTAAGTAATAAAGATAGTTATCTACCACTAACATGGGCTTCATTCTTTGAGAATGTACGGTGTGATACATTGATCCTATCACCCCTGGAGCAGTCTGATATACATTCGCCATGTTTCTTCGGTGCTAAGCACAGCTCGATGTTACTAACGCGAGTATTTAAATTATACAGAATTTCTCTATTTGCTCACAACTCCTGTTTGTATATTATACATTTAAATACGTAATTGACTTGTCCTTCACTACTGCATTTATCCAGTCGGATTGTCGGGGAAGTAAACGTCGATTATATGAAATTTCGCTAAATTGACTGTTCGATGATGTCGTTTCGATGAAGTTAATGTTGATGTACTGAACTGTCGATGGATTCATATGAACATATATATATATATATATATATATATATATATATATGGGGTCTGTGTCATTTTGTCAAAACTCAAATGAGCGAACGTTCATTTTTTGAACACTTATTCAGCGAAAATACTGTTCATTGAACAACGTATTAAGGGGAAAGTTTCCAAGAGAAAACATATAGTAGTCCGCCATAATGACTTTAAACAAAACCATAAAACTTAACACCTATGCAGGTGGAGGACTACAACCCCCATTAAATAAGTATACCAGCTCCGAGATTGTCCTACAGTGGGGAAAAGGGCAAATTCCAGATTGTGGCCAACCATTGGTTTGCCCTAGGAAACTTTTCACTGAAAACATCATTCAGTGAATAGTATTTTCGCTGACTAGGTTTTTGACAAATGAGCGTTGCTCATTTGAGTTTTGACAAAATGATATAGACCCATATATATATATATTAATATATATATATATATATATATATATATATATATAAAATACACGCGTGCGCGCACACACACATATATACAGTGTGTGTGTGTGTGTGTGTATATATATATATATATATATATATATATATATATATATATATATATATATATATATACCCACACACGTCTGTATTGCACACACCATTTGTATGAGCAGTTTAGATGACTGCCAAACTCCATGAAAAACTCATGCTAATAGAGGGAAGACATACATACTCTCTACAGAAGGTATGCTTAGACAGGAAACAAATTGGAGAGTCAGGTACGATGAGGCAGCAATGATAACCACTGGAGCAGTGTATTGAAAATCCCAAAATTATGATGCCATAGTTGCAAAATGTGACATCAAGTCATAACTTTGCTGATATTCAGTATTTTGTGGCATGAATTTTGCATATAAATGCTATGAATCTGCTTCACAAACACACTCGCGTGCACAGAGAAAACAATATATAAAAAAATTAAAATGTCAAAATTATATTAGAAATAACTGTGTGAAATTTCTTTTTGAAATGTAATTGCGTCGTGTCATTCATAAGCTTTATAGATGGCCAGCTAACTGACTGTGCTACTTGCAATCATGCTAGCTTTTTACTGTAGAAAATGTAAGAAATTTTTACCTACTTTTTCATAACAGTCATGTTAGGGTCCACACTCTTTAACCATCTCATCCAATTTTTGTAGGCAGGGGTGGTATGTCATAGGATGTGGAATCACTTCATAGAGTGGAGTTGCACATTCACAGTCAGTGCTTCTTGAAATGGGATCTAATACATAGTATGGTGAAAATATGGTTCAAAATATTTAGAAGTGTTGAAGTTGTGGCCATTTGTTGAAAGTGAGAGGAATAGGACTGCAGATACCTAAAATAAAGCTGAAGACAAGAATGTAAAGCAAACAGCAGAAATCTGCATAAAAGCTTTAATCCCCACATACAGGAGCATATGAAACTGGTATTATCCCTTTAAGAAGCCTCATCAGTAGTCACTACTGAAGAAGATATGCAACACGTGAAACCAGTTTCTCATGTGCTTAATAGCCGTGGGGTCTATTAAAGCCTCCATTTTATTCTTTCAGACTTCTGGGGTTTGCTAATCCTTTTCATGCAGTCATTTTTTGAAAGTCCATAAAATAATACAGTGAATAAAGTGGTTCCATCACTTCATTTCCTGATGTTGGGGAGTATAGACAACACTTTTAGCGCAGAAGAAGAAAAAGAAAGTCATGTTGCTACAGGTGGTAAATACCAAGATACTGTAGGTCTTCAGGAGGAGGGTAAGAGTTTTGGTGGTGCAGAAGTCTGTAATGGAATAAGTTTCTAATACAGAGATTTAAAAAATGAAGAGATGTATGTATTTAAGAGTTTTGACCCTTAGTTTTGAGAATACTTGACAGCACAACATAGAACCTTCCAAGTGCAATTGCAAAGCATTCTGGGTATGGGACACCATAGAGGAATGGCGTTTTTAATGTGAATTAAAAATCTTTGTTGCGTTGGAATAATTGAAATAATTTTCTTTAGTAAGTAGATTTAAAAAACCCGAATACAGTTTTTGTTGTATTTGGGTCTTTACCCACAGGTGTGGGAATATTGATACTAGAAGACGGGTACATCCCAAGTGTTATTGTATACCTTTTTGTTTTGGGAAAGTACAGGCTGAAATGATGTTTTTATTAATTTATAGGTAGCAAAGAATGATTTTGTTTTTTTCATTTCAAGAACTCTACATCGGAAGATTGCACCCTCCTCATGTGTTAATTATGACCATTTTAACACTCTAGGGTTTAGGCAGCCACATCCCCCAGAGATATTGCAAAGAGATGGGGCTAGGGCACTGAGGTAGGTGGAGTAGGAAGTTATTGTTCAATAGTTATACAAAGGAAACACTGTTGCATTTTGCAAACAGTGTTCTGTATTTCAGTAACTTGACATTGTGGGTGTTCTGTACTTCCTGCTAGTGTCAACTTACGAGAACTGTAACAAAGAAGAATGGGAAACAGCATTGTTGTAAAAGAATTTGGTAGGAAGCCATATTTGCACTTTGTAAATGATGCATCTATTTTAGTGACTGTTTATTACCAAATGAATCATCACTTCTAAGGATTAGCAAGCAAGAGGTTTTATAGTAGAGCTGCCATAATATCCAAAGTCACATAATTCACATTTACTTAAGTGCTTAAAATCCCAAAGCACTGATGCATTAAAATACAAATACAGTAAAGTCTCACTTAATCGGCACCTGTGGGGATTGGTAGATGCCGGTTAGGTGTATGTTCTGGTTGCTTGAGATATGCTTTGCGAATTTTGACTGGCTCGTATACTGGCATATGAGGCAATCAAAAATCACAAAGTGGAGCAACTGCTACTCAATGCAGAATTGTTCTGCATTAAGAAGAAGCATCTCCGCTTTGTTATTTTTGATTGGCTCGTATGCTGGCATATGAGCCAATCAAAAATCGCAAATTGGAGCCACTTCTACTCAATGCGGAACTGTTCCGCATTGAGAAGGAGTGTCTCCACTTTGCAATTTTTGATTAGCTGGTATGCCGGCTTACGAGCCAATCAAATGACGGTTGCTTGAGAGTACCAGTTGCTTGAGTGCCGGATAATGGGGAGTTTACTGCAAGTAGATATTAGCAGAGTTAAGAGACTGGAAGCCAGTGACATACTTTATCTGCCAGTCCAACAAAGTAAGTCTTGCCTGGCTCCGTGGCACAGAGTGATGAAGTCCTAATTGTGATCCATGTGATTGGGGTGAAGTTAGTCGCTCTTACACTGGAGGAGTCGGGTAGGAAAGATGAGGAGTGAAGAACTGTGTCCAGCTCGACTTACACAATGTTGGGGTGGGGAAGGTGCGTGCAGTGGAAGGTACAGTTTCCCTGATATTCTTTGGGAGGCAGGACCACATGAAAGTAATGCCTCTTTCAGAAGAGATGCAACATTTTTTGCAGATTGTCCATTGCACATTGCACAGCACCACCCTGATAGCTGTCTGAATGATGGGCTCTTCTGGTCAGTCCTAATCCCAGTAATGGAAGTGAATGAACCATTTGGTTGGAAGGGAGCTGATGAACGACAGTGGGGCCAAAGGGACAAAAAAATGATTCCTAAAATATTTGAAACTGGTAAAATTTGGAAATGACCTCAACCACCTTAGTAGGAAGTTCCAAAGGTGAGCTTCATAACAAAGTAATGTTTACCTAAGCAATCAAAGCAGACCGTTGGAAAATCCAACATCTCCAGAGCTGCATAATGCAGACTGATACAAGGCCAGAAGTTTCTAAAGAAAAAGGGGACCCATGTCATGAAGTCTTGAGGAGTTAAAGTAATGTGGCTCCTGTTGTCAGTGGTAGCTGTGATTTGAAGTCTCCTGTAATAATACAGCTCACTTTTCAGTCTTTGAAGAATTACTTAGTGATGAGTATGGTATATGCTGCAGGTCATTCATCACATCTGAGTCTTCATGTGAAGCTGCTGCTGCTCTTGGAAATGAAAGGTTAGAGTAAGACTTGTAAGGCTACTGCTGATGTTCCATGGACAAGGCATTTTGTTCATTAATCGTGTATTCGTCAACACAAAAATATTTCGGTAATGAAGTCTGCTTAATTACTAGCCCCACTATGCAGTTTAGTTGCAGTAATTAGAGTCTGTTGAGAGTTTCTGAAGGAAACCTTATAAATATAGTAGCATATAAAGGTACTCTGGTAATATCATCAACCTCTGGAATAGGAAATGAAAAAGAAACTGTGACTGTGCCAGTAAGTTTTAACATGCTTAAGAACTTGGTGAACTGAATTAGATATTTATAACTTTGAGCTCACATGTTAGAGGAGTGTTAATTTCCATACATCATAGACAGTAATTTGTGTAAGCAGTATACTAGAATATTTATCTTTGAGGGTGTGGGCTAATATACTGTAGCTTGAGTGACGTATTTACAGGCAATCCCTTGAGATGTTTATGCTTCCAGGTGTTTTCCAGTAGGCCTCAGCTTGCCATCATACAGGCCCTGTATTTCCTTCATACTAAACCGTTTTACAAAGCAAACTCCTCAGTTAAAACTTGTCAAGGATTTCTGTTGTAAAGAAACTGATTTTAAACATGATGGGTACTCTGTGCCTCCTTGTTGTGTAACATTATACCACTTCCCGTGTTACTCTCCTGTTATTAAGGAGAAACAGTTGACAGCATTCATCATATTTGGAGGGCATAGGAATTATTTCTTTGAAACAAACACACTTCACGCCTTTAAGCAAAAAGCATTTTCTTTATGAATACTTAATTAATATTCTAGATTCAAGCTGCAGTGAGCACCTGCTTGGCAGAATTCCAGTTAGCTGAAGCTTGCCATCAATCAATCCTACCCACTCAGTTGTGTTATTGCAGTATATGCCAGACATTAAACACTTACATTTTCTGAGAATCACACTTCTAGAACTGACTGACATGAAGCCTGGTAAGCACTGTGGAATGCTGTTTCTCATTCATGTATTTTAGTCAAAGCAAGAGGTGTAGATGTGTGCTGTAACAAAATATCACCGTCTATTACCTGTTGTAGTGCTTGCTCATTAGGTGTACAGACACTTGATGTTTGTGCTGCATTATTTAGAAGCATGACTGACTATGTAATCATAATTTTACTTTGAAGTGGATTGAACATTTTAGTACATTTTTTCCATCTTCTGTTTATTTAAATAATAGGCATCAGTCCTTAGACATGCAGAAACCACTGCTGGCCCGCATACCGTTTTCCACTAATGAGGTAATAGGGTTGCTACCATTCACTCAGGAACCCCTGTTTTTTTCCCTAGCTGCTCATGTCTTTCAAATCTCATCTTCACATATATCACTGAGAAGTTTCTCTGTTCAGTGTTCCTTAGAAAAAGAATACAGGGAGTAAACTCAATATCCTAAGCTGATCACTTGAAAGGCCCTGTCTCTTTATTCTGTATCATACAGACTGCTGAGAGGTGATCTTTGTCTGGCATATAAGGCATTCCTGGACCCTGTTTCGATGATCCTTTTGCATATCTGCTAAACAAACAGCATCAGAACTACTAGATTAAAATACCTAATTTTTTCTTGTGACATAATTAGGACATGTTGGAGAAGCCAATATGTTTCTCAGAGAATTCTCGTTCTTTGGAACAGGCTCCCCATCCATTTGAAGCAAGAGTTCCTCCCTATCACTGCAGTAAATCACCCTGTGTATAAATCAGAGTTGTGTGTTACATTTGAGTTGCATAGCTAGGCTTATAAAAGCCCTAGTGGTTGTTAGCCCTAGTATACACTTATAAACCTTTGAAATCTTAGACCTTTTGAGTGGACCTGCAGTCAGTATATCGTGCTCTGACCACATCAGGATTTTTTTGTCTGTTACTAAATTACAACGCCGGTAAAATGTAACAGCTTTGTTTAAATTCATTTACTGATTTGTCACTACACTGCCCAAATGTCAGCAAAGAAGAAATTATCTACAAAATGTGAAGAAAAAAAAATGTGGAGGGGAAAAGCCTTGTAGCTGTCAAGCAAAACACAGTTCGGGTTTCAGATTTTTTACAGGAGATGGCTTCCAGTAATTTAGAGGCAAAAATAAATCAAATGCATTCATAGTTGTTTAAAATAAGTTGGACGCTGGAGGAATATATAAAATCAAATGACAAAAGTCTGGAAAAAATTGAAAAAAATTAAAAAGTTACTCGGATGCACTGGTAAAACTGCAGAAAACAGAGGTTGAAATGAAGGAAACATGGTCTAAATGTGAGGCACACAGAGAATACCTGAGATTTTCTGCTATATCAGAGAAACTGGAAGGAACAGATTGCATTAATTTTATGAAAGTGCAAACAAGCAACTGAACTAGTATTCCACAGCAGGATTTGTTAATTTGAAGGCCACACTGTGTGCATGCTCTAAGTCCGGCCATGAGAGAAAATTGATCTACTTTAGTAAAGATGCAGTCATACCAGCAGAAATAGCTGTTCCTGTTAAAATTGAGGCAGAAGGTAAAAGTATTAAAAGTGGGGACACCAGAGCATTTATGGAAAATGATTGTTTATTATACACACTGCAAGAAAAACCCAGCCAAGCTGGAGTTTTCGCTCTGTGATTCCTTAAACCTCCTGTAATGGAGGCCCATGAAATATATGCAAGTGACCACTCAAGGGCATCATGTTTAAGGTATATGGCTTCCGAATGTCCATGACTTTTTTACCTTTACAAGTCTTTATGGTTACATTCTATCAAATAAAGCCAAACCACATTAGCTGATGGCATGCATGTTTTGGCCTTTTTCTTGACCTTATCAGAACAGCACGAGTGGATATTTTGGCTATACTTTTGGATATCGTCAAGAAAGATGAATGCAAAACAAGCAAAACCAAGAAGAATAGTTCCAGGACCGCAAAATGAAGACAATGATTCGTAAAAAAGGCAAATCCTTTATTCCGTTGCCAAATGATAAAAGTCCAAGGTCAGTAACAGCAAAATCAGACAAGCGCTTTCGCTTGGTTAGTACCAAGCTTTTTCAAGTCAGAAACCAATGACTTGGTACTAACCAAGCGAAAGCGCTTGTCTGATTTTGCTGTTACTGACCTTGGACTTTTATCATTTGGCAACGGAATAAAGGATTTGCCTTTTTTACGAATCATTGTCTTCATTTTGCGGTCCTGGAACTATACTTTTGGATATACTATACAAAACTATACTGTCTATAGTACACCAGTAATTGGGGTGTCCAGCTGCAGGTGTGATATTCAAGTTGCTCTAACTGTCTTCAGTATATGTATGTATGTATATATATATATATATATATATATATATATATATATATATATATATATATATATATATGACATTGACAACCTTCAAACACACTGGACCCCACCCAGTTTGGGTTTGTGAAGGGCCAATCTTGTCCCCTGAACCTGACTGACTTCTTCAAATCAGTCTCCAGAGCTGTGTATGAGGGTAAGGCGGTCCACCCTGCCTATCTGGACCTTGCCAAACCTTTGACACCATCCCCCACTCTGGAATCATAGATAAACTTACTAAGCTGGGCATAAACCCCTATGTCAATTGATGGGTTGCCAACTGGCTTACTGACAGAACCCAGACTGTAAAAGTAGCCAACTCCATATCCAACTCCAGACAAGTGGAGTACCTCAGGGTTCAGTCCTGGGACCACTCTTGTTTGGCATCTACTTCTCTGAAGTACATGCCAACACTAAGGGACTCTGGCTAACAAAGTTCACAGATGACTGCAAACTGGGAGCCATTACTGAATCCCCAAATGATGTGGATATTCTACAAAAGGGCCTTACAGAAACAGATGCCTGGTGCCAGAGCCATGGGCTCAGGCATAATGCCAAGAAATGTATAGTTATCCCCTTAGGAAAAAAACATGTACCCATGAATTACCACATAGGTGGCAGTACACTAAACATCGAAAATGTGATGAGAGACTTAGGACACAGGTGGACAGTGGTTTCACCTTCGATAACCACATCGCCACAACAGTCAAAATCCTTCTGTGTGGCACACCTCATCACTAAGGGCTTTTCATCCAGAAAAATGGAGGTCATTGTCCCACTATACTCATCCCTCATTAGACCCATTATAGAGTATAATGCCCCATTTGCTATGTACCTCACAAGACATCTGCAACAGCTGGAAAGGCCACAGAAATACCTCACTAAAATAATCACAGGCCTAAAGCAGATGCCATATGCTGACAGTCTAAAAAAAACTCCAGCTATACTCTGTGGCATATCGTCTACTCAGAGGCAATTTCTGCTTAACATACAAGGCCATGTCAAACCCTGAGCTGTTGGACATGCTCCACTTAAAGAAATCCCAATCCCTCAGAGCCACACACTCCAGGGATCTAAACCTTGTCATCACAATGAACAAAACATGCTGGAGGTATAGGTTCCTGACCCAGAGACTCCCCATACTCTGGAATAGACTGCCCATACATGTCAAGCAGAGCGCCTCCTTGACCCTCTTCACTGATGATTGGATGGGAGATTGACATGATCCCTGGGGAAATTTCCTGTCACCCTGCTAGACAGGAATCCAGGGAAGTAAATATTGTGGGAAAAAATATCCAGGGAATTGTTATGGCTAGGCTTGTATAGGCCCTAGGGCCGATAGCCTAGTACCAACCTATATATATATATATATATATATCTTTACTTTTTTTTGTAGAATCAAAGACATTTTGTGTGCTGAACAAGGTAAAGAGGACAAAAAAGTGTACCCAGAAAGGATATAATATATGAGAATTTGGAATGGAAGATATGAATTTATTGGCAGGAATGCAGACATAATTTGCATATTATTTCCCCCAAGGTACAATAAATGTGCTAGACTGGATATAAATTATATATCACAGTAACATAGGTATTTAATTAAATGTTTTGAAACTTATCCAATAACTATTTCAGATCATGTACCAGTAAAGTATCTTTTAAAAAGAGAAGAATATAAGGAATGGGTAGTGGAAGTGATTCAAGAGTATTTAGAAAAGAAAGAAAGTTTCTTTAGAATGGATAGCTAGGGAGTGGGATAAAATAAAAATGAAGTTTAAAAATATGATAGAAATAAAAGGAAGATATATGGGGATTAAGTAATATGAATTGTTTAGATGGGATGTCTGTAGTTTAAGTATTGAAGAAGAAGATAAATCTCTCAGAACAAGTAGCACAGCTATTGCTGAGCGCTAAAGGGAAAATAAAGGAATATTTAGCTAATATACATGAGTTTAGAAACCCTGCTGTTATGCAATATTGCAGTATTTTTTGGCAACAGCTCTAGTGCACAGAACTCTTAATACAGTGACTTAGGCAGTAGAAAGGGTTGTTGCCAGATTTAGGGAGCCCATGACTAGAAAAATAACCAGCGACCGTATAGTGATATTAGAGATACTTCAGAAATTATTTGAAAATACTTATAAAACAGAAGAATGGAAAAACTAAAAAAGGGACCAATGATAAATATTTACGAGATATTTGGGAGGAGGAAGATGAGGTAAAGAATTTAGTGCTAAGATAGGAAAGGATGAGATAAAAATGTTGATATACAGTCAATCAGTAGGAAAGTCCCCAGGAGTAGATGGTATTCCTGTGGAAGTTAGGAGGGAAAAAACTGAAAAACAAGAGGAAGGATTTGCTTAACAGTGTTTAAAAAAAAAAGGGGAGGGAGCAGTACAATAATCTTGTAAGAAAATGGCGGTAACTGTAATACTCTGGCCAGAACCCCTTTTGGCCCACCTTCATATGGACCAGTTTCAGTTGTAAACCATGATTATAAAGTCTTTGTGTTTACTTGCTAAGCGAATAGCAAAGGATTGGCCAAAAGTGACAGATGATAGGTATGAATCAGTGTGGTTCTGTGGAGGGCAGACAAACATTTGACAATATTAATAGAATGGTGATGCTCCAGAGAGAAGCAGACTGTAATGAAATGACGTTGTTTATGGTAGGTCTTGATCTCAACCAGAGAAAACGTTCAATATAGCCAGGGTAATTGTACCATTTGTATTTCCTGATAAAATAATAGGGTTAATAAGGAGGATATATGAACAGTCGTAGGCAAGAATTAAGGTGGGAGGGGTTGTCTCCAATAAGCTGTTTGAACAGATTAACCAGGCAGTGATGTCCTCTTTCCCTTTGTTGTTTGCTTTATGTTTAGAACCGTTAGCAAGGAAAATAAGGGGCTTTCAAATTTAAGGATATAACTGTTATGGCAATTAATAAAAGTTATCTTTATTTGCAGATGATAATATTTTGTATTTAATAAATCCAGAAAATGATTGAGACAGAAACAGATCCTTTTCAGATATGAAATGAATGAAAGTGAAACAAAGGTTATAGCAGTAAACTGTGCCTACACATGAGCTGGCAGATACCAAGTATATTTTTAGCAAGAGAAGGGTGCACACGATAGAGACAGTCAAACATCATAAAAATAATCATTAGTGCCCATATAGCTGCAGCTTTTAGAAGAAAAAAATGCAAAAATAAAATGAGCATTGTTAATCGACTGCAAAATATAATGAGAAGAGTAACAAATAGGTGGAGTAAGTTGGTAATAGCACAGAGCAGAAAAATATATTCTGTAAATATTGATTCAGTGGTATTACTCTGTTATTAATAAAACATTGAACCATGCAGTGACCGGCATTAAATCCTTCTATATGGCCCAAATAATTTCCATGGGAATATCTTTAAGATCCAAAGTCATCCTGCTGTACTCCAGCCCCATCATGGAATACAGTGCCTCCTTTATGTACAAGTTCAAGCATATCACTTAAATGTGAAGACCCAAAAGATTTCTAAGCAAGTGAATTAAAGATCTTGAATCTTTCACGTCCCTGTAGGCTAGCATGACTCTCTTTATACTCAGTAGTCTACTGGTTGTTCCAAGGTGACCTGTACTTCACTTTTCAAGCTGAAGACCTAGTTCTATTTGACCTGTTATTTCTTTGCAAAGCCACTGGCTCTGCAAACAATCGTACTAGGGACCTTAATCTACACTAACAAATACAAAAGATTATCTGATGGGATAGGTCCCTAACTTAAGTTCCCATCCCATGGAATATGTTACTACTACAGGTTAAGTGAAGTAGTCATTAAGGGTAGACCGATCATGATTTACACTGAGGTTATCATATATGGCTGTGCTCAATTTGGGGTGATGAGCATTAAGTACTTAAGGATGGCAAGAACTTTTAAGTGTGTCTCTTTGTAGGTGATAAAGGTGTACATGGCTAGGCATCCTGTGGTCCCAGTGATCACTTGCCTAGTACTTTTCCCAAGTTCCTTGTATTGGCTCATTTGTAAGAAATGGCAAGCGTATTTTAAGAAGAGGGGGGAGCATAGGGTGATGTACAACAGTGGAGGAAGATGCACACAGGTGGATTATATCCTATGCAGGAGGGCCAGTCTGAAGGAGATTGGAGACTGTAAAGTGGTGACAGGGGAAAGTGCAGTTAGGCAGCATAGAATGGTGGTCTGTAGGATGATGTTGGTGCTCGAGAAGAGGAGGACAAGTGTGAGAGCAGTGCCAAGGATCAAATGTTGGAAGGTGAAAAAGGGTGATTGTGAGGTGGAGTTCAGGGAAGATTTAAGACAGCCGCTGGGGGCAGTGAAGAGTTACCGAATAGCTGGGTAACTACAGCAGAGATGGTAAGGGAGACAGCTAGAAAGGTGCTTGGTGTGACATCTAGACAGAGGAAAGAGGGAAAAGGAGACCTGGTGGTGGAATGAGGAAGTACAGGAGAGTATGCAGAGGAAGAGGCTGACGGAATGAGGAAGTACAGGAGAGTATACAGAGGAAGAGGCTGACGAAGAAGAAGTGGGATTGTCATAGAGATGAAGAAAGTAGAAAGGAGTATAAGGAGATGAGGAGCATGGCAAAGAGAGAGGTGGTGAAGGCTAAGGATAAGGTATATGGTGAGTTGTATGAAAGGTTGGACACTAAAGAGGGAGAAAAGGACCTGTACCGATTGGCTAGACAGAGGGACCAAACTGGGAAAGATGTACAGCAGGTAAGGGTGATAAAGGATAGTGAGGGAAATATACTCACAAGTGAGGAGAGTATGTTGAGCAGATGGAAAGAGTACTTTGAGGGGCTGATGAATGAAGAGAATGAAATAGAGAGAAGGTTAGATGATGTGGGGATAGTGAATCAGGAAGTGGAACAGATTAGCAAGGAGGAAGTATGGACAGCTATGAAGAGGATGAAGAATGGAAAGGCTGTTGGTCCAGATGACATACCAGTGGAAGCATGGAGGTGCTTAGGAGAAATGGCAGTGGAGTTTTTAACTAGATTGTTTAATGAAATCTTGGAAAGTCAGAGGATGCCTAAGGAGTGGAGAAAAAGTGTTTTGGTGCCTATTTTTAAGAATAAGGGTGATGTGCAGAGTTGTAGTAACTACAGAGGGATAAAACGGGATCAGTCACAGCTCGAAGTTATGGGAAAGAGTCGTGGACGTTAGGTTAAGAAGGGTGGTGATGATTAGCGATCAGCAGTATGGTTTCATGCCGAAAAAGAGCACTATAGGTGCAATGTTTGCTCTGAGACTGTTGATGGAGAAATACAGAGTGTGTCAGAAGGAGTTGCATTGTGTCTGTGGACTTGGAGAAAGCATACGATAGGGTGCCTAGAGAGGAGTTGTGGTATTGTATGAGGAAGTCAGGAGTGGCAGAGAAGTATGTAAGAGTGGAACAGGATATGTACGAGGGTAGTGTGACAGTGGTGACGTCTGCAGTGGGAGTGACAGATCCATTTAAGGTGGTGGTGGGATTACATCAAGGATCAGCTCTGAGCCCTTTCTTATTTGCAGTGGTGATGGACAGGTTGACAGATGAGATCAGACAGGAGGCCCCACGGATTATGATGTTTGCAGATGACATTGTGATCTGTAGTGAGAGTAGGGACCAGGTTGAGGAGACCCTGGAGAGGTGGAAATATGCTCTAGAGAGGAGAAGAATGAAGGTCAGCAGGACTAAGACAGAATATGTGTGTGTGAATGAGAGGGAGGATAGAGGAATGGTGAGAATGCAGGGAGTAGAGTTGGTGAAGGTGGTTGAGTTTAAGTACTTGGGATCAACAGTTCAGAGTAATGGTGAGTGTGGAATAGAGGTGAAGAAGTGAGTACGGGCAGGGTCGAATGGGTGGAGAAGAGTGTTATGAGTGATTTGTGACAGACTTGTACCAGTAAGAGTGAAAGGGTAGTGAGACCAGCTATGTTGTATAGGTTGGAGACAGTGGCACTAACAAAAAGGCAGGAGTCAGAGCTGGAATTGGCAGAGTTAAAGATGTTAAGATTTGCACTGGGTGTGGCAAGAATGGACAGAATTAGGAATCAGTATATTATAGGGTCAGCTCAGGTTGGACGCTTTGGAGACCAAGTCATAGAGGCGAGATTGCGTTGGTTTGGACATGTGCTGAGGAAGGATGATGGGTATATTGGGAAAAGGATGCTAAGGATGGAGCTGCCAGGTAAGAGGAAAAGAGGAAGCCCTAAGATAAGGTTTATGGACGTGGTGAGAGAGGACATGCAGGTGGTTGGTGTAACCGAACAATATACAGGGGACAGGAAGAAATGGAAACAGATGATCTGCTGTGGTGACCCCTAACGGGAACAGGTGAAAGAGAAGAAGAAGTAATAATTATTCTTATCAGTTTGGCTTCATGGTACAAAGCAATAAAGCCCTGGTTGCAGTGAGACAACCCATAATTTTTTTGCAGTCCACATACTGGAGGAGCTGCATGCAGCTGAGATGTGTGAACACACCAGGCTATTCTCAGATTGAGAGTTCATCGCATTGAATATTGCTGGATGCAATTCCCAGACTATTGGGAGCAAATTTAAATCAGACTGGTAGGAGGAAGATGATAGTTTGCAGCACTGAGGGTGAAACCCCCCCTCCAAAAAAAAGCTCTGTCATCAGACTAGATGCTAATTCAATCCCATAGTACAACTTTCAGTTGTTTAAAGTGCAAGCTGTACTGTGCTAGGATGAGACACTTTGACACCCTGATAACGTTATGAAACTGTAACTTCTCCATTTTGTATGCAGCACTACTTTGCATGGATTTCTTTTTGAAACCCCCCTGAACAGCAGTGTAATTTTGGCTTTGTTTGATGTAACAATTTTACTTTTTTTTTTGTAGAAGTTGTTCATGTTTTGTTTCCCCCATTAAAGAATTGTAATACATGCATTTGTAAATATACAACAAAATCTTAGATCTCAGAAGCATGCACCAGTTAACAAATACTATTATTGCACACTTATTTTTGTCTTGCAATAGTTTTGTGTTTGACATTAAAATGTTGCCAATGTAAAGGTTAGATGCAATTTCCATGTAAACAGCTTTTGTTATGCTTACCTTTTCCAGTAAGCTTTATCTAGTTAAATCATTTAACTGGTTAAGTGGACTGCTATTGTACAATGTTCTCAACAAGAGACAGCAAGAGTAAGGAAAAAGGCTGTGTATGCACAGAAAATTCAGAGGAGTTTGTCAAAAACATTTAAAAGAATTGAGAAAAGCAGAGCACTCAAAAAATCCCACATGGACAGCAGGAGAGTATGAAGACCAGAAAGACAATAACTGGAGCTCAAGAGCAAACCCCAGATCTTGAAGTTGTGAGGCTGTAACAGTGAGCATTGTCA
Source organism: Protopterus annectens (assembly GCF_019279795.1). Classification (NCBI taxonomy): domain Eukaryota; kingdom Metazoa; phylum Chordata; order Ceratodontiformes; family Protopteridae; genus Protopterus; species Protopterus annectens. Next base: position 447,254,652 of record NC_056746.1, on the reverse strand, counting down.
CTTCCTTGGAAGCAGCACTAAATATGGATTTGAGCAATATTGTATGATTGAGTATGAGGTCCCTATATTGACCGAGAGAGAGAGAGGAGACATAAAGCAGGTTTACTAAAATAAGTTTACACCTTCACAGGCATCCCACAGAAATGAATCCGACTTGTATACCGATGGTCTGAATTTGTCTTAGACCATCCAAGGACATGTTTGAATGATTTATAAGATTAACACAGCCACAGGGCTTTATGATTTATTAAAATCATGATGCCCATTTGTTGATAGCTGCTAACATGATAGTCTTTCAATACAATGGGAGATGTGTTAGAATTTTAAAGGGACAGCTGTTGTACTACTCCTTGGGGTTCTTCATTCCATTAGAGCCATTCTTAAAGTTCTACGTTAGAAATGTTATACAAGATATCTGTAGAGGCTTTTATTGCTTTTATGACACTGCCAGCCCAGCTATCTGGAAATTTGTAAATAATCATATCTCATTTGTGAATATCAACATGATTCATATGCTAGTCTTACAAATGTAAGATAATTATATGTTATGTGTATATTAAACTACTGGTGCAGAAGTGTGTGTTGAACAGGGTTTGTACAGTGCTGAGCTTCAAGGATGTGTCCGCAGTATACCCTGCTGGAAAAGAACAAAAATGAATATAAACTATATACCTGTGCAAATGTATGTTTTAATAGTAGAAGTTGGAACATGCATAGTTAACTTGCAAAACTTCAAGAAAATAAGTTGAAATTAAAGTATTTTATGATTGTGTTATCTCTCAGTTTCAGTTCAGCAGCAGACACAATGTTTAGAGCTAGAAGTTTTTGTATTGTCCTGAAACAGAAATAATTACTAGGTTTCAAATGTAAAAGTGTTTTAGTGTTTTATGACTTCCAAGTTCTGCAAACTTCTGAGAGATATGTACTTCTCACATAGAGATGTTATAATACTGTTAGTATCTGTTTAGCCTGGGAACTGAAGTCAGGTGACAGTGATGTCATCTAAGCTAACCCAACAGTAATGTTGATTATTACTTCAAGAACTCTCTCAGAGAGTCTGTGCATTTTGTATCTTGTCTTGGACCTAGAAACATCCACTGAGCACTTCTGCCAGTGTGTTGTCTGTAAGTAAGACTTTGGGCATAGTATCTGTATTAGATATAGATAAGAATATAGTAAAGATTAGTTTAGATGTTTTCTGTATTTTTTTGAGACTGTCCTGCAATGTTGTTTTAAAATATTTCCTGTGATTTTGAATTCTGAAGTAACTGTGTTTGTTTTCTGAGTATTGTCTTGTTCTTTTATTACTCATTATTAAATATATTTAAACCTAGCTTTGTGGCTGATATTTGTGAGACATATTTAAGCTGGTAGAGTACTGGCATATGTATTTGGTGACACTGTACAGAACATTCCTAAATAGCCTTACAAGTCTTGGTCAAAACTACCATTTGGATTAATATTAACATTACACAGTAGGGTTGGTCACCCTTTCTAAGGACCTTATAGTAGCTGATAAATAAGGGTGGCTGGTGGCAGCTGGTACTACATTATAGTCTGGGCAGAAAGGGGCATAGCTATTAAACATGTGCCAGTTGTTCCCAGGTGTGCGTATGTATGTGTTTGTATATCAATAAAAATTCAAAGTGTGTGTGCGCGCGCTACTTGGGCAGGGACACGAAGCACTGGTTGGACAGAGAGGGTGCTGGAGGTCTTAGCTTGGCCATTCAGCTGAGATCTTAACCCTATAACTGTGCCAGTGGGGAGTCTTATTGGGGATCTGGAGAAAGAGGGAGAAACCAGCCCCAGACTGACTTGTGATCTCTTTGTGCTCTTAAGGGAATTTGTACTTTACTGTGTGTGTACTTGTAATCCTCCCATTGTGTACGTCTCTCACTGTTGCCAGTGGTGAGGATTGAGGCTCCTTGATTACTGGGCTAGTGCAGCGGCATCACAGCTTTAATACATACATTTTTAACAAAAATATTAAAATAATCTTGTCCTGCCTCAGTGGCATAGGAGGAATAAACCCCCTGACTGTGGCCCAGGTGACCGTAGTTTAGTTAGAGATATGGGAAACTGGAAGAGCAGGATAGAAATGAGTGGCTGATGCCCCCTACAGGACTGTGATTGTTATAACATGCAGCATTGTGGTCCAGAGAGAAGTTGCACTGCATGAAGAAAGGGTCTCTGCCGTGTGTGTTATGATGCATATGTGCATTTCCCTAGGAAGCAGCAGCAGTCACTCCCCAGTGCAGAAATGGATTCAATTAAGGAAGCTGAGTCCCTTTCATGTATGATGACTCACTCCTGGAACCCAGCAGTTACCTCTGTAGGTAATGAATGGGCTGAATAAGGTATTACTTTCATTGGGGCACTACCATCCCCACCTTGACGGGTAGACTAATGGGCCTGGCTCTCACCCTGACAAGGAATAAATTGGTCTGTAAAGTTCTGCGAGGGAGGTCTTAATGGTCAGTCAGGCTAAAATAAAAAGTTAAAAACAGACTGCTCTAGTTGAGCTCAGCAGCTCTTTGCCTTCTGGCAAGGGTCCGTCAGTGAACACTTCGTTTGGGGCTGCCTAAAACTGGCCATGACCTTCTACTTGTACCTGACTGCTTGGTATATTTTAAAAAAAATGCAAGCTACTAGTTGTTTACAGTCCAGACCCAGCTGGAGTAGTACGCCTGGTTTTATTTGCTGTCTTTGTACATTTGAAGGCCAAGGATAAGTCAAGCTTCACAAATACTAAGGTAACATTTTGCTCAGTAAAACCAATCACTGCACTGTCAGGGTATATAGCTGCCATGTATAACATAATAACATGCAGTAACTTTTACTAGGTTTTATTTTGCCTAATAGAACAAGGCTAAACCCCTGACTAATTATTGCTTTCCTTTCATTAGCATTTCTATTTCTTGGCATTCTGTCTTTAAATTCCATGTCTATGGGAGATGCATTTTGTTGTCTCCTCCACTCTGCAGGACAAAAATGCCAGCAGACAACTGAGCTGATGCTTCTTTGTCTGAGATGCAGGCTTCAGTTTGCTGCACTTGCGCCATCAGACACTTTTTGCCACCCCTACCTTTGGTCATCATGTTCCAATATAGTAGTGGCTTTCTCTGCATTCTTTACTATTGATAGAGCATGTACAGCCTATTAGGCCATCAGATGTTGTTTATGCTGTTCTGGTATGAATAGTTGATTGGCTGGAAATGTCAGTACTCGAAATGCCGCGTGCTGACACACCGAAATAACAAAGCGCAAAAGTCCAGGAGAATCTTCAACATCCCTCTTCTCCTTTAAACTTCTTTTTATGTATACCAACTCCAAGATCGCCATACCTCAGATAAAAAGGGAATATTCCAGGAAATGGCCATATTTGACTTTGTATATGTAAGTCTGCTTTTTTATCTCTCAAGTTTTCATGTTTTGGGACTCTCTGTAGCAGGTCCTGACATGTCAAATGGTTACCCATTTGATTGTATCACAAAAGGTCTTGCTTTTATTACTCATAATCTTCTATCCCCCCCCCCCCCCATATGTATAGTAGCCATGTATGTTGGATAGAACTACTCATTTGGCTGATCTCTATTTGATGGACTCATTGTTGGTTGGGGTGGTTGGAGGTGGGGACTAGGAAATGTAAGTCATATTTTATACCTGTTGTGTATTACAGAGACACCATTACCATCTGTATTTCTTGTAACCTTTCTGTATAGACATTGAATTAAACTGAGATATTCATGCATGCTTTGCTGGCAAAATTTTTATAGCAATGTGGGATGTATATCTGTGAAGACAAGTACATAAATGTGAATTAAACTGGCCATTTTTTTTTTTAAACAAGTGTTACCTTTTGTGATTGATTGTAACGTGTATTTGCACTTCACATGCAGTGTAAAGTCACAGTTAATTTATTGTATTATTTATGTGGAAGAGTCATATTCCAACAGTTCAAAAAATAATTTTTAATGCAGAAACTGTCTAGGTGGTTTCACATTCTTTTTGTAAGGCCCTATTGTAATTCTAAACCAGAGGTCATGTTTGAGTTTTTCTTCAAAGCGGTACTTCAAAAAATTTTGTATTAGGGCATTTGTTTCTGACATGCTTGTTATCAAGAGTCTTGAGCTGCAGTTATCCTAATGTAATTAGTGTGCCTGAGGGATGCATCCGCCATGTGTAAGCAATGCACAGGTCCAGACAGAAAAGATAAGAGGCATTTCTCCCCAAACTATTCAATTACTGTTCTCTTCATAAGTAGTTAGTGGTGAAGAGAGAACTGACAGAGCACAATTCACATGTATATTTAATTTCAGTAAGAGTTAGGGGTAATGTTATATGCCTTGCTTAGTGCACGCATAGTGTGTACTGTATATGAAAGTCTCATGTATAAATGAACATCCTGGGTCCTAAAGAACAGTTTGTGTAATAGTGGCCTGTGTCCTTGTGACAAACTGAAGACAGGTTTTTTTTTTTTTCCAAAGCTGCATCAGACTAGAATGAGCCTGTAATGTTATCACCACCACTGTATTTTACTACCAGCCTTTTAAATCTTTAATGACTACTGTCAGTCTGGGCAGCATGTCTGAAATGGTGCAAACAAGATCTTGGGGTCAAAGTTACAAAATATTAAGTAGTTTTCCTATCACAGGATCAGATCTCTGAAACCATCAATATGGTAAGTCTGTTTACATTTACTGTATTCTTGTGCTTGAATGGCAGTGATGTGAAAGTGAGCCGTCTTGAGACTCAAAAGGTGGTGCTATAACACTGACACTCAGAGATGCAAATGATGCTATGGTAACGTGTGTTACCATGCTGTCGTATTTGAGATAGGAGTTACCAGTTCTTTAAGAAAGTGACCACGTGAACACATCACTGTGTTAATAGTGAAACAATGCAGAGATTTAGTTTTCCACATTTGACTTGAGGGCAGTTGTCTTAGAGGATTAAGGAGCTGTTTACGAGCAGTTTCCTGTCTCCTTTGCGTAACTGTGCAACTCTGAGTAGGTCACTTAACCAGATACTGCTAGCTGTCTGAGTCTGAAAAAAGGTCTATTTAGATCAGTACTCTACCGCAGAAAACAAATGCAAATAAAAAAAAATATATCATACCTTAATCTGTAATTATTGCCCTGATGGACATGCTGCACATTTGCAAGTCAAATGGCATAAGAGTTGCTCTCTCTAGGGATCTTAACCCAGCAGTGCTGCTAGTCCAGTAATCGGCTATAAACCTGTGAGTCATTCTTTCCTATAATATCTCAGTAAATTATAAGATCTGTGCTCCTAGAGTGTACTTTAGAGCTTTGAAAGCTTAGTTGTTGGCACCTTTGCACAGCCACAAACTTCCTTTCTCACACGCACAGAAACATGAACTCTAACATCAGGTAAGAAATGCTTCACTTAGTTTGACAGTTTCCATAGTTAGAAAACCTACAGATGTTAAGTTGTCAATCTCGCCTTCATTCTTGCTGGATGGGGTTCGGAGCCGATCCTCGGCTCTGACTCGGCACTTGCTAAGCTCGAGAGTCACTTTTACCAGCTCGAGGCAGCCCCATATCCCATGATGCAAGGCGGTAATTACCCAGATCTCGTTTGCCGCTTCGCTAATGAGGTCATCCTTTTTACCAGCTCCTGGTAAGTGATATTTGTCTAGCTTTTTATCAGGTTTTAAGAGCCTAAAACCCTAATTGTTGGTCCTTTTAGTATCCATTCTTTCCTCAGGTACTTTCACTTAGCTCCATACCCCTTTTTGTCCTAGTTCTTTAGTTTAGTTTTTCGGGCCTTAGGCCTTTCCCACCCTCACAGTTCCTGTCAGGATTCCCTCAGGTGTGTGTGTGTGTTGTGTCACTGTACTTAATAACTAATTTTGTTAGTTATTATTAATATATTTTTAGTTGTTAGTGTCTTGGTTGGACTGATTGGTGTGTGTGAGTGTTTAAGCACCTAGATATGTCCAAAGATACTAGGGTCTCAGGTTTCAAGAAGTGTGACTCGTGCTGTCAGAAGATGTCTCTGACAGACGGTCACACTTCTTGTATTTATTGCCTGGGACCCCTACACCTGCAGGACTCCTGTGCTATATGTCATTCTTTCAGCCAGAGAGTCCTGCAGGAACGTAGAAATAAGTTGATCCTTAGGGGTCTACTTAAACCAGAGAGCTCCCCGGCTAAAGTCGGCTCCGGGAAGGCCTCTAAGCCACCCAAGACCCAGGCTTCGGTGTCCAAGTCTATGGTCTTGGTTCCGACTCTGCCGGAGTCGACATCGGCTCTGTCCGGAGCCGATCCTTCCTTGTTGGAAGCTTCTGTGCCGGTGCCTATCGGCTCCGATACCTTGGCTTCGGCACCGGTGTCGGCTCCGTCTGGAGCCGACACCCCAGTGTCGAAGCATGTCTCGGCTCCGGCTGGAGCCGAGATATCTTTGTCTCCTCTTGGAGCCGACAAGTTGTCGGCTCCACCTGGAGCCGAACGTTCCTCGGCTCCGATGGGTCCGTCCAAAAAGAGGTCTAGATCTCCTTCTTTGGAATCTATTCTCTCGGCTCCAGCATCCCCCTTGCTTTCGGAGCAGAGCCATCGGAGCCGATCATCGAGGTCTTCCAAGCTTTCAGACCACGATTTAGAGAGAGTGGTAAGTAGGCTATTAAAGTCACAGGCACTAGCCCAGATGCTCCATAGCCCGTCTCATCAGATGTCAGCTATTATACATCCCCCTGAAATTCCTCCTTCGACTCTCCTACAGAGCTCGGAGCCGGCGATTATTGGTACCGTGACTGCTGCTGCATCGGAGCCGATACCACACTTTTCGGCTCCGTCGTCCTCGACTCCTATCTCCTCCTTGAGACCTTCCTTGGAGGGATCCAGGCGTCGGGCTTCCCTGGTTGGTTCCGAGGGGGCGAGTGGCATCGGACCCATGTCCGACCCCATTCTCCCTTTTGGAGCTTCGGCCTTGGTGAGCTCGGCCCCATCTGCTTCGGAGCCTTCCCTTTCAGTGGGACCAGGGATCCCTGTTTCTTCGGAGCGGGATCTCTCGGCTCTCCCTGGGAGGGGAGCCTTCGAGGTGATGAGGAGTATGCTAGCCCCAGAGCTTAGCCAGCAGTCAGTTCCTTTAGCTCCTCCCTCTATGGTGCCTGTAGATGCTTCTTCCCACTCTCTTGCTCCCGGACCCAGAGATCCATCGCCCCAGGTTTCCCCATTGGGAAGGACTTCCTCTTCCGAGGTTTCTCCTGATCCTTCAGATGAACCCCCGCATAAGAGGACCTGCAAGAGGAAGCATTTAGACTCCCCTGAGTCTACAACATCAGATACCAATTTAGATGAGTCGGAGGGGTCCCCAAGATCTCCCTCTGAGGATGTCTCCTTTTCAGACATCCTTGAGCTCCTGAAACAGAGGGGGAACTGGCCCTCCATTAACCCCTCCGAGGATGAATCGGTATACCTGGAGGCCTTTGGATCTCGACCCTCCACCTCCTGGGTGTCTCCGCCTTTCGACCCTCTTATGGAGGTCATAGCTCGAAAGGCGTGGGCATCTCCTGATTCGGTGGAACCAGTCCCTAGGAGACCTTCAAAATTTATTACAGCCCCCGCAGAAAAGCAGTTTCTTACTAAAGGTGTCCCGGTTGATGCCATGGTGGTGACGGCTGCCACTAAGAAGGAACTTGCAGATCCTTCCGTACCAGTCCATCCTCCTAACAAAGAATCCAGGACTATGGACAGGTATGGTAAGCGGATGTTTTCCTCAGCGACCTTTGCTATGCGTTGGCTGAATTATTTATGTCACTTCACCAGACTTCAAAGGGACATCCTTAAAGAATTAGGTGAAGTAGTACAGGATCCTTCAGCAGCAGGGGCTCAGGAAAAGATTGCTTCTCAGCTGGGAATCCTTAACTCCATAACCAAGTCCTCCATGCGGCTCATTTCTTATGCAGCCGATGGGGCGAGTAGAGCTGCAGGCACAGGAGTGGTTCTCAGACGTCAGTCCTGGATGCGGCTCTGTAATTTTGCAGACCCCTTTAAGGCGTCCTTCACAAACTCTCCCTTTGATGGGTCAACTTTGTTTGGCCCTCAGGTGAAGGACACGTTGACCAGGTGTGAGCAAGATGGCAAGACTCTTTCTGCCGTAGGAGTCCGTTTCTCCACTCCTTCTAGACCTTACCCCAAAGGTCAGAAGGGAGGGAAAATGTGGTTCCGAAAATCACAAGGAGTCAGAGGCAGAGGGGGTAATAATAACAGACGCCGCCCTAGGGGCAGAGGGGGTCCGCAGAACCAGGGCTCCAGAGAGCCTCTCTCTGACAAGCCCTTCCAGCATCCCTGAGGTGTTGCCCGACTGCCCACCCTTGGAGGCATTCGGGGGAAGATTGTCGCTGTACCCAGAAGCCTGGCTTTCCCTCTCTCAAGACAAATGGGTACAGTCGATCATATCCGAGGGTTACAAGATTCCTTTCGAGGAAAGCCCCTTCCCTCAAAAAGGTTCCCTTCCAGACGTACCACCCGGTCTAAGGGAAATTGCAAGATTGGAGGTGTCAAAGCTTCTAAGGAAAAGAGCCATCCAGCCAGTACCAAAAGATCATTTAGAGTCCGGAATCTACTCAAGGTTCTTTTTGGTCCCCAAAAAGACGGGAGACTGGAGACCAATATTAGACCTCAGCAGACTAAACAAGTCTGTCAAAAAGACGAGATTTCGGATGGTCACACTTCAATCGATTTTGCCCTTTCTGGGCAAAGACAACTGGATGTGCTCTATAGACCTTCCGGATGCGTACTATCACATAAAAATCCACAGACGCTCCAGAAGGTTTCTCCGCTTTCAGCTGGGGACCAGTCATTTTCAATTCAGAGCCCTGCCCTTTGGTCTCACTATAGCCCCCAGAGTGTTCACCAAATGCATGGCAGTGGTCATGGCTCACCTGAGATGTCTAGGATTCCAGGTGTTTCCGTATCTCGATGACTGGCTCCTCTCAGCCACCACCAGGCATCAACTCATCCGAGCCAGAGACTACACCCTACGTCTCTGCAGTCAATTGGGAATTTCGGTAAACTTCAAAAAGTCCTCCTTATCTCCCTGCCAATCTATTACCTTTATAGGCGCAAATCTAGACACTACTCGGATGTCAGCAAACCTAACAAGTCAGAGAATCCTAGATATCCAAAACCACGTTCGAATCATCCTTGCCAGCAAAAAGGTACAAGCCAGGCTGGTTTTGAAAGTGTTGGGCCTCATGGCTGCTGCCATCACACTTCTTCCTCTGGCCCGTTTTTACATGCGTCTTCTACAATGGATGTTGTTCACACAATGGTCCTTCCAGCAGCTTCCCATGTGTCACAAGATCCTAGTGACACAGACCTGCAAGAACCATCTATCCTGGTGGACTTCCTCTCCTCTAGTCCATCGGGGCAGACCATTTGTTCCCCCGGCCCCGGTAGCCACGGTCACTTCGGATGCCTCCCTGATCGGGTGGGGAGGGCATTATCAGGGCAGGATGGTTCATGGCACATGGCAACCGTTCGAATACCACCTGCACATAAATGTCCTAGAGATGAGAGCAGTGCTTTTAACGTTGCAAGCCCTTAACGACTTTCTTCCCTTAGGAACTATTGCAGTTCACACGGACAACATGTCCGTGGTGTGGTACATCAACAAGCAGGGCGGAACCAAGTCCTATCCCTTGTGTCGAGAGGCTCTCAGACTTTGGCAATGGGCGATCTCCTCTCATCGGTTTCTGGTAGCAACGCATATCCCTGGGAAAACCAACATAATAGCGGACAGATTGAGCAGAGCTATACTCATGCCTCACGAGTGGTCTCTCAAGCAATCCATAGTGGAAGAGATTTTTCAGAAGTGGGGCCGCCCATGCTGCGATCTTTTTGCTACTCCTCTAAACAGCAAATGCCCAGACTTCTTTTCTCTCTTCCCACTTCCGGGCCATCCCCCCAGAGACGCTCTTACCCAAGATTGGCCCCAGGGACTTCTTTATGCTTTTCCCCCCTTTCCATTGATTCCACAGGTACTCCAGAAAGCGTCCGTTTTGAGAGCCAAAATGATTCTCATTGCCCCTTACTGGCCTCGACAAATTTGGTTCCCGTTCCTTCATCGCCATCTCTTGGTGCAGCCTTGGCATCTGGACCCAGTGCCAGATCTTCTGACCCACCAGTCGGGTCAACTGCACCGGTCCATTCCTTCCCTCAACCTCACAGCTTGGTTGCTCCACTTCCTTCCTTAGCCAGGCTTCCTATGATCTCTAACCCCGTTAGAGAAATCATAGTAGCTTCTCTTAAGTCCTCTACCAGGAGGATTTACTCTAGTAAGTGGAAACGCTTCTCCCTCTGGGCGAAAGATAAGAACATAGATCCCTTTACTGCCCCGGTTCAGTCAGTCTTGGATTTTCTAGCGGAAATTTTTCACTCAGGTTCTTCCTCTTCCACAGTCAAAGTTCAGTTGGCAGCAATCTCCAACTTTCATGTCGGGTTTGCAGACCACAACATTATGTCCCACAAGCTTTGTAAAGCCTTTCTTAAAGGGGTGTTCCTTCTAAAGCCCCCTGTTAGGGATCCTCCACCACAGTGGGACCTAAATTTAGTGCTGGCATCCTTGATACTTCCCCCTTTCGAACCGGCTGCTTCATGTTCATTAAAGTTTCTTTCTTGGAAGACACTCTTTCTTGTCGCCATTACCTCGGCTAGAAGAGTGTCGGAACTTCATGCCCTATCTGTTCGTCCCCCTTATTTGGTCTTCCACAAGGACAGGGTATCCTTGAGAACCAATCCATCCTTTTTGCCCAAGGTTGCTTCTAAGACAAATTTAAACCAATCCATTGATCTTCCTGTATTTTTTCCAAATTATTGTAACAGGGCGGAACTAAAATTGCATTACCTTGATGTTCACCACCAACTTAGATATTACTTGGACAGAACGAAGCAATTTAGGAAATCTGATCAACTCTTCCTTTCTTATGCTGAAAATAAAAAAGGTCTCCCTGTTTCTAAAGTGACCTTATCCAGATGGCTATCTTCCACCATTTCTGACATTTATCAACTTAGGGGCAAACAACTCAGCTCAAAACCTAAAGCACATTCCACAAGAGGCCTAGCCACTTCTACAGCTTTTCAGGCTAGGCTGCCCTTAGATACTATTTGTGCAGCAGCCACTTGGGCCACTCCTCATACCTTTGTTTCTCATTACAAATTGGATTTGGCCTCCAGGGATAGGGCAAGCTTTGGTTCCACAGTTCTCAAGAGTCTGTTCCATTGAGCCACCCAGGATAGAGGTGCTTGGGACGCGGTCCCATCCAGCAAGAATGAAGGCGAGATTGACAACTTAACATTTAGAAGTTATGTACCTACCATAACGTTCCATGTTAGTTGTCTTCTCGCCTTCTTTCTTGCGTCCCTCCCTCCTGTCCCCCTTGCCTGGACAGACCTTGATCTCCTCTTCTCTGGAAGATTCTTCTTCCTTGGACACCAGTTAGTTGGCCTTGATTACCTGGTTTCCCTTTACAGCCTTTTAGGCTAGTTGTTCCTCTTTCCTTAGTGGAAAGTTTTTTGGTAGGCAGTTTTTCCTCTAGATACCAAACGAGATCTGGGTAATTACCGCCTTGCATCATGGGATATGGGGCTGCCTCGAGCTGGTAAAAGTGACTCTCGAGCTTAGCAAGTGCCGAGTCGGAGCCGAGGATCGGCTCCGAAACCCCATCCAGCAAGAAAGAAGGCGAGAGAAGACAACTAACATGGAACGTTATGGTAGGTACATAACTTCTAATTTCTTCTTATCCAAAAATATGTTCTCCCATCTCCTCATAACCCCCCCCCATGTATGCTTAAATTCCTTTAATGTTTTGCTGCCATACTTTTTGGAGTGACTACTGCAGTCTCATCTGAGCCACCCACTGCCTTCTTAGCCTGGATTGTGCCCGCCTTCCTAAACTGAGTCAATTATATTTACTGCTTCCCTGTATGTCATGCAATCCAGTCAGTGTTTTACCTATGCTTCCACTAACCTTTCATGTGATACTTTGCCAGATCACTTACTAAATTTTGGTCTATCACTGAGCTTTGCCAAGTCAGAGATGATGATCAAAATTTGTCTGGAATTATCTTGCTTTTATGACTATGTTGCCATCAGATCACTGCCACACTGGCTGTCAAACATGCCAAAAATTATTTCCTTATATCATTTATTCTATGAATTTTCCTGCAGCAGAGGTCCATGTAATAAGTTTGTACTTCTCATTTTCTGTCTTCTAATGAAAGAGAATTGTATTTTACCTCTTTCATCCCCTGGAGACCTTGCCTTCTTCCTGTACTCTTTAAAGCAATTCCTGTGGGAAGGCCTTTCATGTCCCTCCAAACAAAATGCAGACTGTCTTCATTTTTTGTCAACCACTAGTCCTGTTAAGATATTTAGACAACATTAGAGTTAGTAGAGCTCACTTTACTGTGCATGACTGGTCACTTTATAGTGCAAGTTTTCTGCAATGTTTGTATTGCTGATTTTGCCATATAAACAGCATCAGTTTAATGCTTTTCTGAATTCAGATTGCTGCAATGGTTCATTCAATAAAACAAATGTATAACAAGTAATACTTTGACTTAGTTCAGTAAACTGTTTTAGAGTTTGCTTTGTGAGATTTCACTAACATTATGAAGATCATAACACTCAGCCTGTGTTCTTGTTTCCAGCTGCAGCTGTTAAGGAGCATCCTACGAGAACCACAAGTTTTAGAGCACATCAGACAAAGTTTGGGGTGCTTTAAAGAAACTTAGTGCATACCTCCCAGTTTGATTTATTTATTTATTGAATAAAACTGGATAAACTTATTTATTTTATTTAAATAAAATAAACACATGGTTCTTGTATGATCCTGTAATATTAAAAAAAACATTGGTTTGCATGGGGGTACCATTTTATTCATGAAGTGTTTTCATTGCCATACCTCTCCTCCATTTTCACGCATTTGCTTACCTCTTGGCAAGCATGGGCTTTTGCATCATGTATTTTATTAACTGATGGCCACAGTACTTATCAGCTTTTGGTGACTCAGAGTGACAGGAAACAAGTAGGTAATTTGGGGCTAAGGACATATTTAACAGTTCAGTAGAATTTAACCATTCTGCACAGGAAAATGGATAGGTAGCCCAACAACTGGCATAAAGTTATAGAAGGAGGTATTATGCACTGAATGTACAGTATCACTCTACATATGTGTCTTCTGTTAGGAGAGATCAGATAAAAAATATGCTACATTATGTGTCAGACATGCCAAATGAGTGAAGTAAAAAGGCACTGAAATTTCTGTAGTGGTAGAAAGGCTGGAGTCCATATTTTATTTATGAAACAACACTATCATAAAGATATTACTTCAGTGCACCCTAGAGTAGCATACCAAAATCCTCTGACATGAACAGAAGTAAACAGGAAACAGGTTTGTACTTAATACACTAATTGTGCTTCATTGTATTTAATGTGATTTAATGGCCCACTAGAGCTTTGGAGCAGTGACAGGGATTCTAATAGGTTACTTTTGCTCATCAACAGAAGCTCGGTGGGCGCATTAGATGTGGCAGTTAGTGCAGCTGGCCAACTCGTGCAACAGCCAAATGACTACATTAGGATAGGAACTGGATCGTATGAAGGAACAAATAGCTCCCTCGACATCGTTCTACTTTATCATCTTCCTGCACACTTGAAGGCCTGTATTTTCTTTTATGTTTAGTCAAACTAGAAGAGTTGGATTTATGTGTGAAAAACAAATAGTGTGAGATTACCTTTTAATTAGATTGGACTGTGGCATTTTCAGAAGGATATTATGGAGGTTTTTCTTTAACAAGCTATTACACATACCTGTGCAGATATTTAGGGTAATATGACAAGAGTTTTCATTCTTAATTCTTAACTGAGTAATGTTGGATGATGATGCAAGATAAACTAACTAGTAACAAGAGTTAATGATAGGAAGGGAGCAAGGCCAATAATTTGTTTTTGCAAAAACGTTCGTTTTCTCTCTCTCTCTCTCTCTCTCACACACATGCACTTTAAATTCATTTGCCTTGCTGTGTAGTACATTTCCTGTGGAAGGTACTTGCACGCTGTCTAGGCATTGCTTAACTGAAGGTGCACAGATATAATTCCTGCTCTTACTCTTGCAAGTCAAGATAGATAGAAGGTGGCAGCTAAATTTATTGCGGTTTCAGACAATTAATCGTCTTCTGAGATGGGAAATCAGAGGTCAAAAATCATGGAGTTAATAGAAGGGAGAAATCTCCTATGCATCTTACTGTCTGTCTTGAGCATGATGAATGCCAAACTGTGTGTGTGTGTGTGTGTGTGTGTGTGTGTGTGTGTGTGTGTGTGTGTGTGTGTGTGTGTGTGTGTGCATGTCTCTCTCGCTCTGAGTGTGTGGTTGCATGCACACAAACTCGCACAATATATAAACATAGATTTTCTACAGTCATAAAGCTGCCATGCCAGTAGACCAGAATCAGGGATGCAACGGCTATGGCATGGCATCCCGTATGAGCCCATACTCTCCCCTGCCTATATCACATACATCAGTGACCCTCCTGGCTAGGGGTTGCCAGTCTAGCCTCTGAAAGTTGGTGAACTTATATTGTGGGCGGTGGGGGAGCTAGAAATTCACCAGATCCACAAAGCTAAAGTGCACTTTTGTAGGTCTCTGCCTGCAGCAAGGCACAGTGTGGGTGCACCCTGTCTTGGGCCCAAAGACTTGGAATGTGTCCCAAACTTGCTCACAATAACAACCCACTACTTTTTAAAGCTACAGCCTCCACTGAAGCTGTATCGAATTCCTGGACAGCTTTACAGGTGCCTGAGATGGTTCTCAAACCTATATATGACATTGACATGAAGCTGGCTCATAGAAATTTATATATTTTCTCACTTATATAAACAAACACATCATAATAACACTATGTGCTCTCCTGAAATTTTACATAGCAAAAAACTGGCTAGATAGATCTAAAATTTCATGGGAAGTCTTTAAATACTTGGCTACGAAACATATATTAGCAAATAAATAAATTACAAAAAGCCCGAAGAAACTCGCTCACTACCAGAATTACTGGAAATCACTACTTGATACTCTATCAAAACAGTAAATTTAGGCAATGCACCAAGAAGGCCTCAGATAAAAAAATACCATGGACCGCCCACAAATCACCCTTTCAGACTAACAAACTGTATACTATCTGGTAAGGAAACTGGTGTGAAGCTAACTGTTAACCAAGGTGACACCTGACTGTAAATGTATTTAGTTATGAATTTGTAAATATGTTGTATAAGTTTAGTAAATAATATTGGATAGCCCAGCAAAGGTACATGGCAATGATATGTGCTTACATAAGATTTAATCGCTAGCTTAGTTAGTAGCTTCAAATTAACGTCTATAGTAAAGATGTACCTTTTAAGGCAACAAACTTTTACTATAGTAAAGATGTACCTTTTAAGGCAACAAACTTTTAATCTGTCAATGTTTGTTTTTGGTCAGTTGTTATCCACTGCTGTTATACTTCCTGACGACCTGCGTTCTTACCATAACTTGTGAAAATAATAAAATTTTATTTGAAAAAAGAAATGTATATATTTAATGAAAGTGTGTGTGTGTGTGTGTGTGTGTGTGTGTGTGTGTGTGTGTAAAAGAGAGCGAGAGAGATGGGGAGCATTTTTTTGTTGAAGCCCTGGTTAGTTTACAACTTTGTTTCAGGTAAAATGTTACGTCTTCAGTTTTATAGACTGTGCGTGTAGCACTGATATGTTTACTGCTTAGAATAGTGTTTAAAAAAACACCATTGTCTGCTGAGTGCTTTAGTCAAACACGGTGGCTGTGGGACTTGCTGTGAGTAGCAAGTTTTCTTCAATTCTTTCACACTGGATTAAGTAGTAGTGTAGAATTAGCTATACTCATCTATTTTTTGACATTGTAAGGGCTTTGCTACTAATATAGGGTGTGTGGAAACCTTATAAATGAATAATAAGATTTTCTTGACTTTTGAAACTGTGGAGGTAGTTTGTTAATCACTTGCTCATATGTAATTAGTTCAATCTTGATAATTGCGTTGATGAGCATAGCTTTCTTTACCAGAAAGCACCATTACATTAATCTCAGAGAAGTATATGTGGTACATCAAGCTAAGTTGTATGCATGAGTATAAAACTATAGCATTTCCAGCATTATTGAAAGCTGTGTACTGTTGATCCAATCTTCACAAGTGGTATATTTGAAATGCAAGTTTCTACTACCATTACACACATTTTTTTCCATCAGTTTTACTTCTTTCACCAGATCTGCTTATCCTGCCTTTTCTGGTAAACCTCTTCTGTACAACTTAAATCACCCACAACATTAGTACTCGCCACTTTCCTCCAGCTATTTTTCAATTGCTGAAACCATCATTTAGCAGTATTCATGCTTTTGATATATTTGACTGCATTTGTTGTATTTGAGTCACCGTACTGCTTTAAAAGGACACATGCCTATTTTCCTCTAGTCATGATATGTCGGCTTTGCTTGCCTTTCTGTAGTGATTAGTAGGGGAGTACTAAAGAAGAGCGCGTTACCCACTGCCTTGTAATGCAGGACAATGTCAGTACCTTTCATAAAGGTCCAGGAAGAAATGTAATATAGATGTATATATATATATATATATATATATATATATATATATATATGTGTGTGTGTGTGTGTGTGTGTGTGTGTGTGTGTTATGTATGCAATATAAATGTAGGTGTAGTGACTTCAGTCTAAACTGCTTTTGGTTGTCATGCAAATGGTCGACCAAAAAAGGTCTAAAATTGATAGCATTGGCAGAATCAGTATTACACCAGTGAGACATATATGCCCTGTCCCCACTGTAGTGCAAACTCAGAACTGATATATTTCATTACCTTTTTTTTTTTTGATGTGATTATTTTCTGTAGACTTTTTGGTTATTTTTTTTTTGTCAGCCATTTGTATGTCAACCAAAAGAAGTTTAGACTAAAGTCACTACACCCATTTATATATGTGTGTGTGTTTATATATGAGTAAGGTAGTTCATACAGCTTACCTTGATCTGGCCAAGGCCTTTGATACCATTCCCCACTCAAGAATTATTGATAAAACTCACCAAACTAGGCATCAACCCCTATATCAGTAGGTGGGTTGCAAACTGGCTAACGGATAGAAACCACAGTGTGAAAGTAGCGGATTCCAAGTCAGACTGCTGACCAGTCATGAGTGGAGTCCCACAGGGATCAGTCCTGGGTCCTCTCCTGTTTGGCATCTACTGCTCAGAAGTTCAGGCTAACACAGAGGGACTCTGGCCGACTAAGTTCACAGACGACTGCATGCTGGGAGCCATTATTAACTCTTCAAGTGATATAAACATCCTACAGAAAGGCCTTACTGAGACCAATGACTGGTGTCAAAACCATGACTTTAAGCTTAGTGCAAAAAAAATGCGTCGTCATCCCCTTTGGGAAAAACTCCGTTCCCACTAATTACCAGATCGATGAGAGCCCACTGAACACTGAAGGCATTATAAGAGATCTGGGGGCACAGGTTGACAGCAGCTTCCCCTTTGACCATCACATTCCCACTGTGGCCAGAAAGTCCTTCTATGTGGCACATCTCATTACCAAGGGTTTTGTATCCGGGAAGGAAGAGGTCATCATCTCTCTCTACTCTTCCCTCATTAGACCAGTCATCAAGTATAATGCCCCATTTGGCATGTACCTCACTAGACACATGCAACAGCTGGAAAGGCCACAAAAGTACCCCTCACGAAGAGGATCCTAGGTCTTAAACACATGTCCTACATGGACAGACTCAAAAAACTCCAGCTATTGTCTTTCTCATATTATCTACTAAGACGCGATCTCCGTCTGACCCAGTTTTGTTAGAAATGCTACAGCTAATGAAATCCAAATCCCTCCGTACCACACACTCCAGAGGCTTCAACCTGATTACCACAATGAATAGAACATACTGGAGGGACAGGTTCATAACCCAGAGACTGCCCATGCTCTGGAATAAACTCCCCATACATGTCAAGCAGAGCACCTCACTGGCCCTCTTTAAGAGAAATCTTGATAAGTGGATGGAAAATAGAAAGTTCACCCTGGGGATCACTGCAGTGACTATACTTGATAGAGGCACTGGTTACTAACATCAGGTGGCACAATGCCAGGGCACTTCTATCGGCTAGGCTTGTAAAGGCTCCAGGGCCATTAGCTTAATACACACCTTTGAACCTATGTGTGTATGTGTATGTATAAAACCATCAAATAGTCACCTGGAATGTGGAAACCCTGGGCTTGACAATCCAATCCCCACACCAGGTGGGTTACAGTGATAGTCCACCAGGATAAACATAAAACTGGAAGTAGAATATGCCACATGGTAGCAGTTATGAATGATAATGACCAGACATTCAGTTTTGAATGAAGAGCATAAGCTTCCTGAGCTCCAGCTTAAAAGAAAACTCCACATTTAAGAAGGCACCTTTTTCAGATCTTTATTAAAGGTAATCACGATGAGAGCTTTCATCAATTAGAAGACGACTTCAGATTAAGCAGTAGTAACGGGGTTTTAAATACTATAGTGGGTGGGTGTGGATAGGTGGTCAGCTTGATTGGACTCAAAACGAGGGTGAGGGTGTGTATGTGTGTGTGTGTGTGTGTGTGTGTGTGGTTGGTTGGTGGAAAAAATCCACTTAATTTACATGTAGAACTGTGTGTGTCTGGTTGGTGGAAAAATTCACCTAATTTGTATGTACAGTTTTAGGCTGTCTACTGTCCCTAGCAGCCCCTGTTTTCAAAAGCTTTAACAATTACACACTAAAATATATGTGAGTCTTTGTTGTGCTAAAGACACTATTATGTTAGCTACAGATGGCTGCAGTGACAGTACTTCATATAGACACCATTAGAAAGTTTTTAATGTTGTTGTGTCTTACGGCTTTTCCCGGTTAGGGGTCGCCACAGAGGAACTCCGGTCCGCTAATGATTGGTAGTTGATTTTTATGTGCCAAGTTACCAGCCCTGATGCACAACCTTCAACGTAGGTACACCTATTCACGCATGTCTGCACGCAGAAGACGCTCTAGCTGAGAATCGAACTGGACAGCGTCTTACTGTGAGGCGACAACGCCTCTGTCCATATATTATTGCCACAATGGAGTCCTACACAACAACCATTTGTGGTTCTGTATATCACATTGTCGTTGATAGCATTTTAACAATAAACTGTTATTTTTTTTTTTTTTCAAATTCAGTTATGAATAGAAACCTAGGGGCTCAGTCTTTTGCCTGCCGCGACAAAATGCTAATTTTATAAATGATTATTCTACTTCTTTTTGAAGTTGGGTACCAAAGAAAAAAGGAAGAAAGTTATAAAATTATTTTTTGAAAGCACATGAACAACAACAAAACGCCAGTGCATTTTAATTTAAAAGATGCTCTGCATAACCTTAGTCAAAATAAAAACAGTAATATAAATGGAAGGAATAATGAGTTCAATTTGTACTAAAAGTAATTAATTCCTCTGGTTCTGATTTGGGGCATTACTGAATAGGGGTTATCATTTCTTGATAGTGGGATGGATTCTAATGGAGATTCTGATGAGGTTGTCCAGGCAAGAAGTGCACATCAGTTATGACATTTTATGCGATGACTGTTTTTGGTCCAGGGACAAAGAATCCTTTAGGAGCAAGGAAAAAAAGGAAACTTTGTGAGGAAACAAACATTCTATTTCAGGAACAGATCAAACATTTCAGAAAATATTGCCATGAATATGACTGTAATGCAGAAAATAACCTTAATATTTCTGATGTTTTGAATGATGATAATACTTTGCTTATTAAATGTTTAAAAGTTATGCAAGATAATTATATATGAGAATTTCAGACTGTTGCTGATCTTAAAGCCTTTTGCAGGACATGGACGTTTAAGTTTTGGTTTCAGGTTAATGAAAATGAAAGAAAAAGAGGGTTTTGATATTGTTTTCTTGAAGAAGTTGACAGCTCAGATACCATATCACCTTATTATAGAAATATTTGAAGTTTCTGTCTTCAAGGAAAATGAATGGTCAATTTTTGAGTTATTGGGCATGTCAGGTTGTTATTTCAGAAGTGTTAAAACAAGAACTGACAGTTTTTAAACTAAAACCACAGTTATTTTATGTTACACAAAAAAAATCTATAAAAAAAAAAGCTGGCGTCTTGTTATTGCGAGGATAGGTTACTTAACAGAACCATTATCAGAATGTTTTGATTCTGCATAAGACAGTCATCAGGCTTGGTCAGTGCACATGTTAGAGATTCAAAATAATTTTTGCAGTCAATGTCTGATATTAATGTAAAATGTCACTGGTACATATTTACCTTTGAGGATATGTGCTCTTTATATACTATTATACCCCAAGAGGGTGAATTACAGGCCCTACGTTATTGGCTAGAAAGGTTTGATTTAAAACTTCTGACTTCAGTGATCTTTTATTTTTAATGTTTTTTTGAAATATGTTTTCTACGTTAAGAAGGAATTTTGTTTTGCAACTTTAGAGAGCTGTATTAAGGTCTGATTATGCCCTGTTGTACGCAGACCTTTTTATTTGTGTATTTGGAGGTAAGAATATATTTATAGTGGCAGTCCAAACTACTCATTTGAAACACGTTTACATGTGGGAAAGATTTTGGATGATGTCTGGATGGTGTGGAAAAGACTACCCTCGGGAATTAATTAATTTTGTACATTTAAATACCAACAGATTTGTTATATGCCATGTTTTAAAGTCAGAACTTTTTCCACTTGATTCCTTGGATGTAATGGTCAAAGAACTATTTGTAAGAAAAAAAAAAAACATTTTCAGAGACTGTTGTCAACCTGCACATGTTTATAAAAGTACTCTAAAATTCCAGTTTATTAGAGTTGGACATATCTGAAGTGATGAATTAAGATATTTTAAAAGCCTTCAATGAGTTAACACATTCATTTGTACATATGAGAATGCATTAAATTAGATGCTAAAATATATAAAGAGGTGCATACCATGTCTAGAAATGAATTGCTGCAGTGTCAGGATCATATAGAAACTTAGTAAAAGTTAATACGATTTACTACAAGTAATGGCATTACGACATTTACAGTGTAACAGGACATTGCCCAGCATTAGCCCATTTTGCTGAAAAATAATTTTCAAAAAGCTCTCTTCCCAGAAAATTGTGGAGTTGGCTACAAAAGAGCTTAAATGTGATATAATATTTTAGTTTCTACTAAAAAGAATACTTTTAGGACTGGGCAAAAGGCGACACTGTGATGTTGTAGGCCTTGAGCCATTATGTTCAATACAGAAATATTTTGAGAGATGCACTCATTTTACAACTGTAAATTGGTCTAGAAATTTTGAAATACAGAAGTTTGAAATGTATTACAGAGGGTGGTGATGCACTTAGTACAAATTACCTGCATTTTAGTACAATTTACCAGTAAATCCTTTTATGTAGGAACATGTAGAATGTTCAAGGAGAGAATTACTGCACATCTCAGTGATCTAAGATGTCAGTATGACAGTAGTGCTTTGATTGAACATGCTTTAATTCAACAGTAGGCAAAACTTGTTTTTATAGGCATTTTTAATATTATTTCAGATGACAGAGGTGAAGCAGGCTGGCAAAAAAAAAAAATTGGCAACAAGGATTTTGAAGCATTATTTAGAGCTGGATTGAATACATCCATCCAAAACCCCTTTTTCCCCATTTTTTGCAGATGAGGTTGGTGTGTCATTTTAACAGTAGCAATTATCAAGAGCCAGTGTTCACACCACTGAGTGGGCTAGCCGTGCTGTGGTTGTTCATCCATGCTACATATGCACACAAGTAGTCCCACCTATGGCCAATTTAGTGTGTCCAGTTTACCAACTGATTGTCTTTGGAATGTGGGAGGAAACCAGAGCACCCGGAGAAAACCTATGCAAACCCAGGGAGGACATGCAGATTCTACACAGAAGGCACCCCAGCCGAGAATCAAACCAGAGAACGTCTTATTGTGAGGCGACAATACTATCTGCTGCACTACCAATAATCTTCATTCATTCAATTTAGATCTGGATTGAATAATTGCTGTTAATTATGATGATAGTTTTTCCTATGCAGTAGGTAAACATTGCTGATTTGTGAGCAATTTGTTTTTAAAATTTTTTTTTTTTTTTTGCTTCTTTGATGTTAATAATTATGGATGGTGACATTGTTTTTTTGGTTTTGCTTAAAAGCATCATGATTAATAATCTCTTGTGCTGATGCTAAGCGCTTTCATTGGATATATTTTCATTTCATGGACTGGGTGATTCCCTCCACATGCTTTGTGAGTGTGTGTATATATATATATATATATATATATATATATATATATATATATATATATATATATATATATATATACATATACACACACACACACACAGGTATATGGATCCCATTCAGAAGATCGAAAGCTTAAAAGACTGAAAATCAAAATATCTAAAACTCAAAATATCAGAAATGGAATTTCCCTTTCCTCCAGTGTTTAACGATCTTGGAGTTGGTAAATATAATTAGCAGGGGGTATGAGGGATGCAGGGGGGACTTGCCTCCTGCATTAAGAATATTTTCAATATTTTGAGTTTTAAATATTTAGATTTTGATTTTCAGTCTGTAGAACTTTCGATCTTCTGACATAGACCGGTATGTTTGTGTATATATAGTGATATCTTGTTTGTAAAATGGGGAAGTATGCCTTTAAATTTCGCACAGAATTTTAGCAACATAATTGATTGTGATAGTTGGAACAATGAAAAACTGTATTACCAATTAGTTCTGTATAAAAAGCTGTAGCTTGAAACCAGAAATACACGAACTGGTTCCTCAGTCAGAAAAATCATTGTTTGTTATAGCAGAGGCTTCATTTGAAGATTTGTGGTTCCTGGAACTAAATGGTCCAGTTATTGTCTTGCCTGCAGGAAGATCAGATAAAGAGTTTTTGTGGAGCTGAATGAAGGACTCTCCAAGTCCTGTGGCAGTGACCTTTATTATGCCCCTTCTTTAGGCTGTGGAAGACAGATGTCTTTCAGTCTGGAGCATGAGTACTTTTACCAGTCTGTAGTTATCTCACCAAGTAACCTGGACATCCATTTGGGGTACCAAAGCCAAAACCTTCCCTAGAACCATACATCCAGTGTATGACCTAAGCCCACAAGTGTAAGGGCACATAACCAGACGATTGAGCATGAAATCCTCAGACTATTGCAAATCCAGGAGATCTGGAGACACCTGAGGAAGGTTTACAAGACAGACAGAGGTCAGCTAAGAGGATGGAAGTTACAGAATGTCTTCCCCTTGGTCTGTAAAACTGTAGAGGGCAGTACCTATTTAAGAACAAAGAAGGGAATGAAAGGGTGGAAAGCAGTACTGCAGCAATGATCAGTAGGATATCTGCTGTTTTAGTATGTTCTTGCACAATATTACAGTATTCCAAACTGTGGGATTATACCCATAAATTTATAGTAGAAAGGGTAGATTGATCAGGCATAGGAGAGCTGTCAATTAGTCCAGAGTGAACAGATCTGGTAAAGGAGGTTGTGGTTCTAGAGACGACATTTACCCTATATTGTTTGGTAAAAGCTTGTAGGGGTGGCCACGGTGGTGCAGCGGTTAGCGTTGCCTCGGCACAGCAAGAGGTTGTCCGTTTTGATCATCAGCTGGGGTGCCTTCTGTGCAGAGTCTCCTTGTCCTCCCTGTGGTCGTGTGGGTTTCCTCCGGGTGCTCCGGTTTCCTCCCACAAAACATGGTGTAGGTGGATTGGACACTTTAAATTGGCCCTAGGCGTGAGTGCGTGCATATGTGTGCCTTCTGTGCCGTGTGGCAACTCGACACGGTAAAATTTCACTGCCAATCATGAGCAGACAGGTGATCTGCTGTGGCAACCCCTAACCGGGAAAAGCCGAAAGAAGAAGTTTGGTAAAAGCTTGTACAGACGAGCAAGTATCTCCTTGTACAAGAACTCTAGAATACATTCCTTTGTAAAAGGCACCAGAGGAGACAACTGCTCTAGTGGAATGGCTTTAATTGGAGGTAGTAGGGACTTACCATGGTGGGTGTAGCAAAAGGAGGTGGATTTAGAAATCCACTTAGCCGTAGTTTGTTTAGAGATTGGACTTCCTAACTTGGTTTGCTGGAAAGAAACAAACAACTGGATAGTTGCGAATGGCCTTAATCTTGTACAAGTAAAATCTGAGTTGTCTGTGCACATCCAGAGAATGGAGGATCCATTTCCTTTGTTCTAGTGGAAAGATTTGATGATGAGGGGCAGCTCATTGTCAACCCTGGGCATAAATGAAGCACTGGCCCTCACAGAGACCCTGTCCTTATGAAATATGAGGAAAGGAGGGGAGGCCGTCAGGACGTGGAAGCTTAGAAACTCTTCTGTTAGAAGTAAGGACCACTAGAAGAATGGTTTTCCATTTACAAAATATTAGAGAAGTGGAAGCTGCTGATTCAAAGGGTGGCAGAGTAAACTTTTTAGAACAAAGTTAAAGTCCCAGGAAGGTGGAATAGCTTTAGTAGGTGGGTTTAAATGAAGGGCGCCTTTGAGAAATTCCTTTTCCTCAAGCCCAGAAAGCACTGGAGGGTTTAGAGACAAACATGCAGAAATTACTGATAAGTATTCCTTAATTGAGGGGTAGGCTAGCCTGGGTTTTAGTAATTCATACAAGAGAGGATAGTAGGAACTCCAAATTGAATAGGATCCTATTTTTTTGCACACCACCAGGCAGAAAATGTTTCCATTTGGATATAACACTTTTTATTGGTAGGTTTCCTTGTCTCCTGAAGAACCTGTAGCACATTCTCAGAAGACTGGTGGAGTTTTGAAAGGGATCAAAATTCTATCATCCATATGTCAGGCTGAGAGATAAGAGATTGTGATGAAGCAGAAGCCCTTGTATTGCATGAGCAAGCCCACTGTGTAGGGTAATCCTGAAAACAGTGTTGACATCTATAAGTGAAATCCAAGCTATAAACCATTTTGCACTTCCTGTCCTAACTTACAGTTTAGGAGTGATTGACTGGCCCCAAAATGTGTTGGATAGGTCAGATAGGAAAACAAGAAGGATGCTTCATGCTCACCAAATGATTTCTAAAAATCAGTGTATACCAAGATTATATATTCCCCGTTCTGAAGGAGGGATGGGCCTCCTTGAAATTTGATTACATGTATAGATCTGCAATCGTGGAACTCCACACATATCTGCTGACCTCACAAGACCCAAATGTAGTGAAAGTTTTGTAACATGAGGAGAATAAATCTAAGATGACTTCTCTGCTTAATCTAGCAGAAGCATATCAGCAGAAATGGAAATCAAACCAATAGAAGTAGGTACAAATCAAGCAGCAAATGAATGTGCCAAAAAACAAAAGAAAGAATATAAGATGAAGGATTGGATGAAAAGGCAAGAAATGTGGAAAATGCATAAATTTAGTTGCAGGTATAGAAAACTTCTGGAAGAACCTCATGTTGACCAGGATCAAACACAGGAATGGTTAAGGAGAGGCGAATTCAAACCAAGAGATGAAAGGTTAATATTGGTGGCCCAAGATAGTGGGTTACATACACATTGGTTTACAAAGTCCATTGAACGTGGGAGAAACAGACAAATGTAGGTTTTGTAGAACAGAATTGGAAACATTTGCACACCTCGTTGCTGGTTGTGACATACTGATGACAGAAGGACTGTATACTGAAAGGTATAATAATGTCGCAAGACTATTGCACTGGGGATTGTGTAAACATTATGATATTGAAGTGGCTGAAAAACACTGGCGACGAGCCATAAAGCATCATAGAAAATGGTCTACATCACATGGGATCACCCATAACCAGCAGTTCAAAAGATAGATGCTAGAAAACTGGATATAGTGGTCAGTGAAAAGAAGACAGAAGTAGCACTGATCATGGAAATCTCCACACCCAGTGACTACAATGTCTTGCATAGAGAGAGACACAAAGTCATAAAATATCAGGATTTGCAGGCAGAAATGACAGCAGTTTGGAAGAAAGATACCCTGACAGTTCCAATAGTAGTAGGAGTAATGAGTCTTATAAAAAGAATCTGCAGTCGTATTTAGATATGTTACCAATACATGTAACCATGTACAATACATGTAACCCCATACAAATTGCAGGAGGAGTCATTACTGGGCACACTGTGGGTGCTGCGAAGAGCACTTCTGGCTGACATCAAAGATTAAAACAATACTAATTTTGTGAACTTTAATCGTACCTTGACTTAGGAATGGGGTCCATTCCCATCATGGTATTAGAAACCCAAAAACTTGGAGAAATTAAAAAAAAAAAAAATAGGGTAACTTCGGGTGATGACCCCTGGCTAAATGGTAGAGAAAGGGGAACTAGTGTTGCCTAGGCCAAAAGGGCATCACCAGCACGGTTTCTGGTTTGTCCCTCTGGATCTTTAAAAGGAACTGGGGGGAACAGAGGAGGGAAGGTATAAAGAAACTTCTCTTCTCAGGAAAAAGACATAGCATCTGTCCTCCAGGCAAGAACTCCTAGAGCAAAACAGTTGCAGCTACGTGTTGTGAATGGAGACAAATAGGTCTAGCTAGAATACCACATTTGTGGGCTATGTCTAGAAAGACCTTCCTAGACATAGTTCTGTTAGAAGAATTTTTGAGCTCAAAGCCCTGATGGCCTCACCTCCTTTCCATATTTTTCATATGAACGGGATCACTCTGAGGTCCAGTCCTTCAGCATCCATTTGTGAGGGCGTTTCCTGGATCTGCTTAGAAAATCTGCTAGTGTGTTGTCCTGAGAAATAATGTAACCTGCATGGAGAGACAAGTTTGCATTTATGGCTAGTTCCCAAGCTAGAGGAGCCAGTCTGCACAAATAAGAATTTGTCCTCCATTTGTTTATATACCGCATGACTGTAGTGTTCTCTCTGAAGATCCTAAGGTAGCTTGGAGGACATGTGAGAGAGAATATGCAGGGCCCTAATTAATGCCCAGATTTCATTCACATTGATGTTTTCTGCCCTTTGGACTCTTAGGGAAACTGTCCATGCACCCCATGCTAGGTTTGAGGCATCTGTCTGCCGATCCTGTGAAGGCACCACCATCTTGCAAGGAAGGCCATGTTTGAGGCTTTCCCTGTGATATCCACCACTGAAATTCTTTAGAAAGGGCAGAAGTGGAATCTGATTGGTTAGTGGGTGCCAGTGCTGAGAGCAGATAGATTTTAGGTACCATTGGATCTGTCTCATATGCAGTTGCGCAAAATAAACCATGTATATGGATGTTGCCATGAATCCCATGGCTCTGAGGATTTCCCTTGCCGGACAGGATTGAAGGGGCAGCAAAGATTGAAGGTAGTTTGACAGGGCCTTCACCTTCTGTTTTGACAGGAAGGTCAACATGAGGAGTGTGTGCAACCTGCAGCCCAGAAACACCATATCTTGTGTAGGATTCAGTCCATCCATCCACAACCTCCTTTTTCCACAATCATCTAGAGCCAAGGTTTACACAGCCAGCTGGCTAGCCCTGTGGTGGTAGTTCTTCCACACCACACACTCGCACCTATGGTCAGTTTAGAGTATGCAGTCCACCTACTGCATGACTTTGGAATGTGGGATGAAGCTGAAGCATCTGGAGGAAATTGATGTGAACACAGGGAAGACATGCAAACTCTTCACAGAAGGCACCCCAGGTGAGAATTGAACCATGGAAACTTTTGCTATGAGGTGACAACACTATCTGCTGTGCTACTGTGCTACACTGAATCCTTGTTCCTAAATTTATCATGAATACCAGAGTCTTTAGGGGTAAGATAGTGAAGTTGAAATGCTGTAAAAGAATCTCCTGAGATGATGCCTGTATTAACAGGTCATCCAAGTATGGAAATATTTGAATTCCTTGAGTTCTGCAAAAGGCAATAGCTGATGCAAGGCACTTTGTGAAGGCCCTGGGGACTGTAGATAGCCCAATGGGTAAAGTAGAGAATTGAAAGTGTGATGGACGAGTTGAAAATCTTAGAAGTTTCCTGTAAGAAGGTTGAATGCGGATTTGTAGATAAGTATTGTTTAAATCTAAAGACACCAGGAAGGCCTGAGAAAAAAATGAAAAGGAGCAGAGTATGCAGTGCCAACATTTTGAACATGGTGACCTTCAGAAATATGTTAAGATTTGACAGACCTGATATGGGTCTCCAATTTTCTTTTTTCTGAGTACCATAAAAAGTCTAGAATAAAATCTTTGTCCTACTTACTATTGTGTTAGTGGTGCTATTGTAGTTTGTTCTTGCCGAGCCTGTAGGATAGCAGATGAGGTTTACCTGATTGGGAGGAGTTGGTGAGATACATTTGAATGGTGGAATCCTCCATGCATGCCATTCTGTCGCCCTGTTGGATAATGGAGAGGACCCATTTTTTGTTGAACTTGAGAGACGAGGTCAATCTTTTTGATAGAGAGTGAGGAAGGGGATAAACCAAGGGGGAACTGGAGGGGGTGAAAATAGGCTGATTTGTCTGGAAAAGGAGGCTCCCCAAACTTGGAGTCTTTGCCTGGTTTGTCCTGAATTCTCTTTCTAGGCATTTTTCTGCCCTTCTGAGCAGATGTAGAGTCCATGCAAGGGAAAGAAGCAGGCTTAGCTGAGTAGTTTTTCTTGATGCCTGCGGACAGAAGTGAGGAAGATTTAGTTGAAATCTTGCATACTTTCTCCTGATTTTTAAGGATTTAAACAAGTTAGCCACTTCAGGGCCAAATACTAGATCCCTATTAAGACGGAAATCCAAGAGTCTTAACTTTAATTTCCTCTGTCAAGGACTGGAAACAAAGTCATGCATACATTCTGATGATAGCTCCTGTAGCAGCTTCTCTGGAAGAAATCTCAACTGCATCATAGCAACACTTAATGCTATTCCTTGATACTCAAATTATCTGAGCCACCATAAACATGGCCTGCTCCTTACTACCAGGCACTTACAATGAGACAAGGTTTTATTCAAATCTGTTAGACTAGACAAGAAATATTTTGCCATTGTCCAGAAACCTGGGTCGGGAAGCCAGTCAGGACAGCAGCATCTACATACCATTATTGGATAATAAAAACATATCCACAAACCTTCCCTTGTCAGGTACCCTTTAACAACTGTCTATATGCAATATGCTTACTTCATATGTGCCGTAGAGCTGATAAATTTCCTTACAGCTGTACAATAAGACCTCCTTGACAGCACTCAGCTGTATCTTTGTACAACCCTCCAACTTGTTAGATTTGCTATTTAATCTAAAATCAGGGAAAATAAGTCTTCACTGAAGGCAGCAGAAAAGCTGTACCATCACCATCAGCTAAACCCACAGTGACCTGCACATAACCACTCTATATCAAGAGCACCACTGTTAATACTGGTGTATGTATGCTTTGTTTACCTGACCTCACGCACCACTGCTACTCAGTATTATTTGTGATATTTCCACTTAATTATCAACGTAGTCTTTGTAGGTCTGAATCCACATGTAGGATAAAGTTTAATCTGGAATTCTGAACAGAGAAAAAAATGCACAAAAGAGAAGCCAGCACTTACCTGAACTGATTTTTTTTCTGTAACACTTACCTCAACACTTTGGATTCCAGCCCTGCTCTGTTCGCCTTCACTTTGCTTGGGCTCAGTACTTTCCGTACTCTACTCCCAATTCTTACTCACCCTCTACACATTGCATTTAAGCTATCCTGTCTCTTCCCACTCCCTGTCCACCAGTCCCTACTCTTCTCCATCCAGCCAGTCTTACTGTACTTCTATCACCACTCCAATACTAGGAATGCATGTATTCCACTCCCCCAGCCTCTACTCTACATCCTATAAAATCCATCTTGTCCTTACATACTGAGCAGCCATTGCCCTCAAAATCACCTACCCTTAACAATAAAACTGTTTTTCCTAAAACATCTTCTCGGCTATTTCTAACAAACATCCCCCTTCTGTCACTCTCATTTATTTTCTATCAAACATCTCATTCTCCACTGAAAACAAACCATGATATCCATCTTATCACTATTTCTCAAACCTATACTCTTAATACTAACTTCTCACTTCCCCTTACCCACAAGTATTAATTTTCTAAAATGATCACCCTTGAATGACCTCACATCTCCCACCAAAACCTAAATAGTATTTTTCTACAAAATCAGCCCCCCATCCAACTCCCCATGCTCCTCCTACAGAAGCAGAAGATAATCCAAATAAACTCCAAAGAACAAAAAAAAAAACAGTAAAACAAAAACATTCTATAAACTGGATGTTACTCTAAAACCACAAAACTACTACTTTAAAACAATGTGGAGACACCCACCCTAAACTGGGCCCATCAAACCAACATTCACAATCTACCCCTCCTCCTTCCACTGCACATCCACAGAAACAAAAGCCATCAGAATCATCTACCGACCAAGTTATCCACATTAACATCAGAAGCATTCAAAACAAAATACCTGAATTACATGCCTTGTTCTCCCAGTGCTTCCCAGCCATTGTTATTCTCACTGAAACCTGGCTAAAGATTGAGGTTAATGATAAACTCCTACCACTAGGATACAACATCCTGAGGGAGGAAAGAAAGCATAAAAAGGCTGGCATTGTCGCAATAATTTACAAAAACACCCTCCAACCAAGGGCACCCGCAGGCAGTTGCAAGGGGGTGCACTTGCACCCCCCCACCCCCCCCCCCGGAACCGGCTGGCTGAAAATTTAATTTTATTTTAATTAAAAAAAAAAAAAAAAAAAAAAAAACTTTTTTTCATTTTTTTTTTTTTTTTTTTTTTAAACGGCATTCCCCTTTAAGAATGCCCTTTGCATCCTTTCCAGTTGCACAGACGCAACAGGTCTTTGCAACCCGTTTTCATCTTCTGTGTCTTTGCGATCATTGGTTTACGTCTTTTGCACGCCTACCGGGGATTTGAATTGCAGAGGACGTTTGGACTGTGGATGCGCCAGATGAATGTAGAAGGGAGAGGTAGGTGTGTGCGTGTGTGTTTTAGTATTGAACAGATGTGCGTGTGTGTTTTAGTATTTAAGAGATGTGTCATGTGTGTATGTTTTAGTATTTAAGAGATGTGTGTGTGTTTTAGTATTTAAAAGATTATTAAGGAATGTAGGTGCCGCTGTCTGAATATCCAAAGATCCACTCGTAAACTCAAGGCAAAATATTTCATACTTTACCTTTATTAATACATTATCAGTTTTTTGTTGCTATTGGATTTTAGATTATATATAGAATTCATTAAGATGTTTTAATTCATCAAGATGTTTTAATTTATGCTTTATTATTATTTTTAAGATAGGGTTTTGCAGTGCAATACTGTAGGTTATTCAGGTTTCATGCATTTATATTAATTTATGCACATACATAGTATATATGCTTGTTTTCATATATTTTGTTTAATGGTATTATATTAACTTTATATATATTTTTTGTCAGAGATTATTAATATTTTATTTTATTTTGTTTTATAATGTGTTTTCATTCTATATTTAGTTCATGTTCATAGATTTGTAGCGGTGAGAAATGTCTATGCATTATCTAGTGTGCTGTGCAATTAATTTTTTTATTTTTTTTTGTTCCCCCCCCCCCCCCACCCAAGACCTTTCCCGATGGTTACTGATTCCTTGCCCAACTGACCCATACATAGAGCATAAGCCAGGTAATTCTGGACTAGTCAGAGCCTTATGTCATATTCATTCCTGCCCATAAATTCATGTCAGTCTTCCATTTCCCAGCAAGAACTAGGCAGTAGGGAGCAGGCCGGCTTGCTGGTCCTGGGAGGCAGTTGACATTCTCCCTATGAGAGCAGTACCTCATGCCTTTGTATCTACTCTAAGCCTAAAATCACTGCCTCCAAAAAGGAAAGGTGCAGCTGCTTGCTAGTTTCCCTTTCAGCTACTTACTGCAGATGCACTATGATAGTGTGAACTTGGCCAACTTGAAACTCCATTGGTTGAACAACTAGCGCTCTTGCAAAGTGTCACCCAAGTGGCAAGCCACAATCACCTTCCCCCAGTACAGGCATGATGACAGCAACACTTACTCCCACTCTCCCTGGGCATCTCCTCCAGGCACCTGAGACACTAATGTCTCTAATGTCACCTGTAACATAGTCGGGGCTTTATAACCATTACCCCATAGAGCTGACTATCTCAGCTGAATTTTTTGCAGTACATAACATTCTTGCTTATGTTGTTCTGTACTGTTTGTCAAAGAGACATGACTAAAACTGCATTATCAATTGTTTGCCAAACATAGGGAAAAGACAGTATGATTAAAAAAAAGTTCCTTTTTTCTCAGTTGTGTGATCTCAGATTTAATATATATAAGTAAGTGTGTGAGGGTTAAACCCTCTACATTAGGAGTGAAGACCCCCTACAAAAATGATTACAGCTAATGTTTTGTAGGGTTTATTTTAATGTTTTTTTTTCTTTCGGATTAGAGTTGGGATCTCTAGTAAATCAGTTTAAACAAGCTATATATACAAACTACTCAAACTAAAACCTTCCTCACTAGGAGTAGACCAACTCCTAATGAGATGGTACACAATGTCTTCATGTTCATCCACAGATATCTGAAAAAGAATATGTAAGTTGGCGGTCTTTTAATTGCCTTTGACATGAAATGGTGGCATTTTAATGTTTAATTCCTGCTAATGGATTACCATATGAAAAGACTGTTGACCTTGGTTGCTTCTGTTCTTCATAAAATCTGTGGTTTCTGTATTTCTGTGCCCTTGCAAAGCCAGTAGTGCATTGATGCAGTGGTAGCAGTGTTGCCTGACAGCTACATGTTCTTTGGTTTGATTCTTGGCTGGGGTGCCTTACCTACTAAAAGTTAGCTTTTGTTCCAAGTCAGACGTTCCTGGTTAACAAATGTTAAAAATGACACACATTTGAATATCAGACTTCATATTCTTCAGAAAGTGCATGGTAACACAAAAACTTTTATTCTAGCAATTTTCTAAGTGTATAAGATGGTTATTTGAAATTTGTCCCTATTTTTGGGACTGTATTCCCCCATTATTGGCTTCATCCAGGTTTTGTGCTAAGGTTGAGAGCTATGGTAAGAACTGAATATGTTTGGGGGCAGGGGGCTATATTCCCCCATTACTAGCTTTGTCCGGTTGTTTTTTGCTAAGAGATTGATGAGAGCTATGGTGAGAACTGAATTCACTGAATGCTTGGGGGCTGTATTCACCCATTATTGGCTTTGTTCAGGTCCTTTGTGCTAAGAGGTTAACAGCTGTGCTATGGTGAGAACTGAATTCACTAGATGGTAGCCATTTAAGTTTCCGTCTTCCTCTTTCACAAAACAGCTTATTTGGCATAATGGTATGTTGCTTTGTTTTGCACAGGGTCCCCTGGGTTCAAGACGTGGCAGTGAAATATATGGTGGTAACGCAGCATTTTATTCTAGCAATTTTCCAACATTATACAAACAATGTTTAAAATGTGTCCCTGGTTTTTGGCCTTTTGTCCCCGCCCCCCCAATAAATTTTGGCTTTTTCCAGATTTCTTGTGCTGCAAAGTTCAGAGATACAGCTGAGTGTCAAGTAGATTTTACAAGGAGCTGACAGCTGCAGGGGAACAAAAGTTTAGTGCTGCTTATGCTTAGTCTGCTTGCATTGTTAATAGCACAACAGCTAGTGTATTTGCTTTTGATGCTCAAGGTTGTGGGTTCTACTCCCACAGTAGATAGATGCATTGCTGATGCTGTACTGTGTTATAAAAGGGGTGGATGCTGCAGTCCTTTTTGGCAAAGATACCTAGTAACTATGAACCTGTTATCAGTTTGCTATCCATTCCCTGTTGTGCTATTACTAGCTTATTTTTTTAATGCATGCAACATAGGCAATTTATTCTTCAAGAGCACAGGCACTTTATTGTAGATGAAACAATGACATATAAAGTTGTTTGCTAGAAGCAACCTCTTTATTAGTTACAGATTTCTTTAATGTGGATTTTACTACTACAGAGATTGTGCATATTTACTGATACTTGTGGACTATAGAAGGTTGAGTAGACTTTTTATGATGGAAATGTTCTGAATTGGGCAGTTTTGTCATTTGGTGTATGCATTTTGTTTCATTGTTTACTGGAAAAATGCTCAAAACAATAAATTGAAAATGCCCTCTAACAACTGTACTATATTGTACAAGGAATATAATGTAATGCAGTCGGGAAGGTGCATCAAAGAGCATGTGTATGTTTCATGTTCAAGGGGCCTATGATTTTGAAAATAGCCCAAAGTTAATATTTATCTGCCACTGGCAAAATGTATTTTCTTTGAATTTGGGTTTCGATGCTGTTTCAATGCATGTGAGTTTCAAAGGCAGATAAGTTTTAATGCTAAGTCTATTTTCATTGTGAGACTGCATTGCTTTGTTTAACAGATATCTATTAGGGTTTGTGCTGTAAAATGCAAAATAAAACTTTCAAATGAAATCTAAATCATCGCAGAAGTAAAGCAGTATGCACATTACAGTGCTTATGGTAAATGGGGCAAAATAACCAAGGAATGCAGCATTGGAATGGCTGCAGGGGGGAGGCTCCATTCGACCATGATTTTGTGAGGAGGCGGTAGCAATCACAGACAGCCCGGTTGAACTATACCTCTCAGTTGTCCATATTTTTGCAGAATGAATAGATATTTGCTTCTTATTTTTGGTTTGTTCCTCATACAATTTGTGATTTTCTAGCAAATAATTTAGGAATGAAGTCACTAAATGACAGACATTGAGTTTCAGATGTCATAACCTTCAGAAAAATGTATGCTAATGCAAGACCTGCTATTCTATCACTTGTCTTAAGTTTATACAAGAACAATTTTTAGTAGTGTTTGTATGTTCTCCCAATATTTGGCCTTGTCCAGATTTCCTGCATTAAGAGGTTGAGAGGTATGTGCAAATTGCTTTGTAGAATTAGGAATATCCAAACCTCTCCATTGTCCCCAATTTTGGCTCAAAATGTTGATCTCCCCTAATAATCCCTCCTCAAATGGCAATTTTGGAAGAAAACGTGATTGAAGTCTCCTAGAATAATGTTGTTGGCTTAATGCATAGGGACACCATATTAGTTAGGTAGGAGATATGGACTGATGGGGTACATAGAGAGTTAGGTATGACACAGTAAGGAGTTTTGTTAATGCTAAGTTGGATGTAGAGGAATTCCACGTCATTATCTCACCTAGCAAGTCTGGAGATGAATTGTTTTTTAAGAATATTTAGACACCATCACCCTTTCATCTAAGGTGGTAGGCCTGAACCTGTGGCAGGTATTGAAATCCTGCATTAAAGGAGTGCTGGCATCGGTCTTGAACTAGGTCTCTGTGATGATGCATATATAGATGTTTTCCAGGGGAAGCAGTGCTTGTAAGGAGTGGACTTTTTAGCTTAGGCTCCGAAAAGGAAATTGGTTATTTTCTAATTCATGTAGCTATAAAATTCAGTATAAAAGCTGTAACAGTTTCTGAATGCAAACACACTATTTATTAAAGCAGCATCATGGTAGGGACTACTTCAGTACAGAGAGATTCAACTATATACATAGACATGAGTTCCTTTATACCTTTCTGTCAAAAACAAACACACACCATGGTCACACAGAGTTTAAAGTTGTTGTAACTTTGAAAAAATCTATTTATGTATTTCTTGCACTAAGAAGTTGAGGTGTGTGTGACAGATTCAGAGAGAGAGAGAAAAATTGCCCTAGTTAGATCTAACAGGTGGAATTTGTTTTCAAGTGCATTTTCAAGGAATTATGAGCTTCAAGGGAAGCAAAGGTTAATGCTGCTCATGCTAAGTCTGCTTAAAATGTGCAACTGTTTTGTTTAGCAAATGGTATCATTATTGTGGTATAGAATTTTAAAGCAGTGTTAGGACAGTAGGTAGCATCTTGATGCAAAGGGCTGTAGGTTCTATTCATACAGCATGTACATTTGTATTTTAAGGGGGTATGGTACTGCTGTTCTTAGTATGTCCTCCTTTGGATGAGACACCTAATAACTATGAAACTGTTTTTCAGCCTGCCACCCATTCCCCATTGCAATATACTAACTTACCATTTATTTTAATGTAGCACAGGCAATTTATTCTTCAAGGGCAACAGGCAGTGAATTTGTAAATGAAACACTGAAATATAAAGCTTTTTCTAGCAACAACCTCTTCATTGGTTTCAAATCTCTTTAATGTGGAATTATTCAGATGACTTTTACTTCTGCAGAGATTCTGCATATTGATTGATATTGGTGGATTGTATGACAGACGTTTGAGTGGCCCTTTATGGTTGAAATGTTCTGAATTGGGCAGGTTGTCATTATTGGTTCATATGATTTGTTTCATTCCTTAAAGGAAAAATGCTCAGAACTATAAATTTAAAACACACTCTAACAAGTGGTGCTGTATTATACAAGGGGTATAATTCAATTATTATGTAGTATAATTAATACAGTCAGGAAGGTGAATCAAATAACTTTTGCATGGTTCTAAAAATGTGTGCAAGGAGCTTATGATTTGGAAACAGGCCAAAGGTAAACTTACCCTGCCACTGGCCAGATGTATGTTCGTTGAATGTGGGTTTCGATGCTGTTTCAGTGAATGTGGGTTTCAAAGGTAGAGAAGTTTTAATGCTGTTTGTTTTCATTGTAAGACTATTGCTTTGTTTAGGTTTAGTAGATGTCTATCAGTGTTTGTGCTATAAAATTTGAAATAAAAGTTGTAAATGAAATCCAGATATCTGTAATCATTGTAGAAGTAAAGCATAAAACAGTATGCACACTGAGAGATTTGAACAGTGTCTATGACAAATGGGGAGAAATAGCCAAGTAATGAGACACTGGAATGGCTGCGTGGGTGGGGGTGGTGGGGCTGAGTGGGCGGGGCAGAAGAGGGGGTGGGGCTGCATGGGCAGGGCTTGGGATTGCACCCCCCTGCAAAAAATCCTGCGGGCTCCCTTGCCTCCAACTACAACAATATCACCTAAACCCCCCACTCTTAAAGCTGAAATCTTTATCTCCCTCCTTAACCTAAACAACAACAAATCCCTCTGTGTTATAGACATGTATATCTGTGCAGGTAACAATATCAGTGTCACAGTGGATTTGTCCTGCTGGGATACTTCCACAGTTAAACAAGAAAAAAATATCCAGAGCAACATAAACATTGACTGGCTCTCTAATTCTTCTGAAAATCCAACCAAAGACCTAACCCCTTTGTGGCCTTGTGCATTTAATTACTACCCCAACCTCATTCAACAAAAATCTTACTGTTCTTTGATTTTTTTTTTAAGTTTTCAGCATGGTTGCCGACTCCATTCTTCTGCAAAAACTTACCAGCCTCAGTCTTCATAGCTCATCCCTGACTTGGTTCCACAGCTACTTCTCCCACAGAGCCTAGGAAGTCAAATGGCAGAACACTTTCTTACCTATATCAATTGGTGTTCCCCAAGGCTCTATTCTTGGCCCAGTTCTGTTTAATATATTCATAAGCACCCTCTAAACTGAAAAAAAAAACACTGTCATTCAATACACTGAAGATCTACCCACATTTGCTCTTCTAAAACTATCAAAGAATTACAAACAATGACCCAGGAATCCTTTTTCTCGGTCAAAACCTTGCTGCATAATGCACAGCTATTCCTTAACTCTCCAGAAACAAACTGCTACTTTTCACTCTTAAACATACAAAACACCGGAAGACTTCCTTTATTATCTCCTCCTCTGACAAAGCTAACATAGAATGAAGTCAACATACTAAATTACTATGGGTCCAGGTTGATGTGAGTGTGAAATATGGCTGTCATATCCAAAACACTATAAAGCAAATGCACCAAAGACTTGGTTACCTGTATAGAATTAAAACGTTGCTTATGAGCTCTTCTAGGCTCTACATAACCTCTTCCCTCCTCCTCCCTACTCTCCTTTGTGCAGCACCCATTTTTATAAACCTGCACTCCTGTCAAATCAATAAATTACACCTGTGCTATTAGAAAATAGCTAACTTTGCAGCAAACCTCTCCTACAGAACCCACCACTACCAAGATCTTAAACAAGCTTGCAAGCTCTTGTAATGTCTTGAATTGCCCCATCACCTTTCATATTCTCAACTCCTTACCACCCACATCATCCACAAATCAATTTACTATCCATCTCTCTTTCTCTAGCCTATTACATCCCCACAAGGCATATCTGGTCAAGTAAGCATTTACTGCAACTAACAGAATCAAACAGTACTGCTGGAGGCTCCTTATATCAACACTTGTTTCTAAATAATGATTATGCCACTACCTTTAAGAGAAAACCTCCACAGAAGCTTCTTCAAAAAAATGTAAAAGCCCACCTGGAGCCTGAAGAATTGTATTGCATTCTTGCTGTTGGCGCAGTTCATTCCCTTTCCTACAATAAGATGTCATTTCAAGCAGTCACACCTATACCTGTATTATAACTGTGTGTTGCTTCTCATAGTTTGCACCAACATTCCAGTTCACAGATGTGCTTATCAGTTACCTCCCCATTTCCCCAGCAGTCATGATTATGTGAGCCTGATGTGAAAGCATGGATGGAAAATGAAAACGTGGAGGAAAACCTGTATTTGAATGCTACAAAGGGTTTGCCCCAGTGTCAAACTGAAGGTCCGTTTCACAGCTGAGACATTTTATATTTCCTTTCTCAGTCTGCTAAGCACATTTAATATGTACAGTGTTACTGTTTTGACTGCCTTAACTTTTTTTTACCAAGTTTATAAAAGAGATTTGTGCATTTGTTTTCTTGACATCGGGTGCTTGAGTGAATGTATGTGTCTGGCCACTTTCAGCATGAGTGTCTGGTCATGCTGTAGGAATCAGTGCAATCAATTAGAAGACCCATCTTTCTGAAACAAGTTTAGAAAATTCAATTTCAGCTTTGCAGCCCCAGTAATGCCACAGAATAAGAAGACTTGGAAAAGATTCCTGTCGATAGTCTGGCTATTTATTTTTTCACAGCATATGTATTTATACTCTTTCTCCTCTCATCCTCCTTTTCTTGCTAACCAAGGATGTAGTATACATATTTGTGCAATATAGCTTGATTATTAGAT
The DNA here is from genome assembly GCF_019279795.1 of Protopterus annectens. Lineage (NCBI taxonomy): Eukaryota > Metazoa > Chordata > Ceratodontiformes > Protopteridae > Protopterus > Protopterus annectens. The sequence continues at coordinate 447,215,505 of NC_056746.1, read as the reverse complement.
CACTTTTATCACTGCCTTTCTTGAACATATCCCAAGAGGATAAGGAATGCTGGCAGAAAAAGAGGGAGGATTTATTCAGCCATTTTTTAATAATTTTTCCTGTTAATTTTTTATTGTTGTCTTATTGTTGTTGCTTACTCAAGTGGAAAACAAGCTATAAAAATCCATGCCCTTTACAGTTGTTATGAAAAAAAAGACCTTGATATGGAGTGTTTGCTGACCCAGAAGTACTCCACTAATGTTTCTCAGAAACATAAACCATAAATTTTTGATGAGATCAGCACTTGATGCAGGTAACCTGCATGCTTCCCTGCCTTCTGGATAAGATTCATGTTCATTGTAACCAGATGTTTTGTCCTGCTCTCTTCTAGTCAGCATAAGAATTATTTGTATCTGTCACATGCATTCTTGAAGCCTGTGCCTTTTTTTGCTTTAGTATCTCTTCAGGATTACTATTCTGGTAATTCACTGCCCCTTCCATAATTAATAATACTTTGTTTACATTCAGCCTTCCCCTTTGTATATTCACTTTGTGATTTGTACTAGTGTATCTCTTTTTACCCCATATGGAATATGTAGATTCTCCTAGGATAGTCAAACATTTGTATAATTTCCATTCTGTCACTTTTTTATAAGGCTGTACATACAAGACTCCATCAGACTTTATTTATTTAGCTTCTGGTGATGACCGTGCAGCATCATTGCTGCCATCATCCCTCTTGCTAATGCCCTATCAACTGTGCTTTCATTTTTCTTGTTTTTAATTATTTTGTACCATTGAAGTAATTTGTGGATGCTTTTAGAATATTGTCCTGTTTCATCATGCCAAAGGTACAATGAGTTAGGAGCATCACATATGAGATCATGGATTATTGTGAGTTAAAACAAAATAGAGGTAGGGCTTATTAACTGCTGCACTGTGTGGTACCACGGGAGGTGAACATGTGTATGCATTCTGAATATTTACACATGCATACGTAAATGGGCATGCCTTCGTTGAAAGTTGGGCGTCGAGCTGGCACCTCGGCGTTTCGTAAAAATCTACTGCTAATTATTAGTGGACTGGAGTTCCGTTGTGCGACCCCTTACCGGGAAAAAGCCGAAAGACAAACAACAACTACCATGCAGGATGAGACAATGTTTTAAATTTAAGGTGTTTGTTTTCTTATGATCAGGTATATGGGAGCTCTGACTTGAATTCAGAACATAATTGAGAATAGTTTTATAACTTTGTGTTTCAGTATATTTGGATATTCTGGGACAGCATTCAAAATGAGTGATTCAAGTGTTATTTTGCAGTTGGTGTAGTATTTCAGACAGGGGAATGAAGATCTGCATGTTAACCTGTTCCATATAATTATCAGATGTTGAATTTTTGAAGTTAGTGCTTTAGAATCAGTTCTTGCTAAGTCAACCCCCAACATGACATGCTAAGTAAATAAGCATCATGCTTTTCATTTGTGGGGTACTTTACAACCCCATGCCATACCCCATACACATCCATCTTTGCCATAGGTCACAGGACCACAAAAATAATGGAACAATGAATTTCCTGATTATGTATGGCATTAATTATGCATTATTTAAAAATTTCATTGGGCTAGACCCACAACAGTTTGGTTTTGTTAATGGTATATCCTGTCTATTGAAACTGGTTAGTTTGAAAGATTAACCCAAGCTGTTAATAGCATCCATGCTGTATGCACGGCATACTGTGATCTGGCCAAGGCCTCTGACATTCTACCCTATGATTACATAGTAAGTTAAATACATTGCAAATAGAATCCTTTGTGGTAATATAGACAGCAAGTTGTTTAAGGGACAGAACCCATACTGTGCAGTAGTAGGTGCCTCATTAAATAATTTGAAAATTTTAATGGGGTTTCACAGAGTTCTGTGTTGGGACCCCTTTTGTTTGGACCTTCAGACCACTAAACAAGTTTATTGATAACTGCCAAGTGGGAGTGATTGTCAGGTCACCTTCTGACACCGAGCCCCTATAACAAGAACTTGCACTAGTAAACACTTGGTGTGCTAACAGTGGACTTAAATTAAATGTAAAACGTGTAACATAGTCACATTTGGTAAACCATCTCTTCCCCAGCATATGACAGACATTACTTCACTCCAAAATGATAGCATCTTGGGAGACCTTGGTACTTTGATAATCATGTAACAGCAGTAGTCAGGAAGTCCTACTTAGCATAGCTGATCGCCAAATGGATGTCTTTCACATCCAAAGAAGACAGTGCCCCATTTTTGTCAAAGCATTGATTAGGCCATTTATTGAATACGATTCCCATATGGAATATACCTCACTAGACGTATCAAACAACTAGAAAGATCTCCAAGGTTCCTAACTAAGAAAATCACTGGCATAAAAACCCTAAGCAGTCAAAAGACTTGGAAGCACAGTTTCTTTCAATGTTTTCTAGACTGAGGGGAGATTTATGCCTTACCTTCCAAGCCATTATGGACTCATTAGTCGAGGACCTTTAGTATCTCCACAAAGCAAATAATGCAACAAATACTAGAAAAGGCATATAAATCTTCACCAGCAGATAAAGCAAGCTGGAGAGAGAAGTTCATTACTCAGCACCTTTCCCACCTCTGAAATGGACTCCCATTCAAATTAAGCAGTGCTGTACATTTTCATTCTTCGGGGCGGCCACGGTGGTGCAGCGGTTAGCGTTGCCACCTCACAGCAAGAGGTTCTCCGGTTCAATCCTCTGCTGGGGTGCCTTCTGTGCGGAGTCTGCATGTCCTCCCTGTGGTCGCGTGGGTTTCCTCCGGGTGCTCCGGTTTCCTCCCACATCCCAAAGACATGCTGTAGGTGGATTGGACACTCTAAATTGGCCCTAGGTGTGAGTGCGTGCGTGTATGTGCCTTCTGTGGAAGGTTGGGCGCCAGGCTGGCAACTCGACACTGTAAAACTCCACTGCCAATCATGAGTGGACAGGTGATCCGCTGTGGCGACCCCTAACCGGGAAAAGCCGAAAGAAGAAGTAGTACATTTTCATTCTTTAAATGGAAACTGGACAGTTGGATGAGTATTCACAAATTCACCTCTGGCTTTACTGACCTGGCTGTCCTTGAGAGAGGACATTCAGTCTTTGGGTGGGTGCATGCAATGCATAAATAGTCGCAAAGTTTACTTGCCTTGTATTTCTTATGATCCTACATTAGCCTTTCCTTTTAGATGGGACACTGCTGCACAATCCTTGTATAAGTTAAAATGTTACTGTTTCACATACAAGGCCAAAGCATCCTTGCTTACTTCCCTTCAGGCTACTTCATTTAAGCCACTGGCTAACCTGATCCACAAAGCTTAAGCTAAAGTCTTATTCTGGAGTACTGAGAAGAATCTACCTTACACCAATCATTTCTGCCCCCGAAACCACCTTTTTATGTTTCTCTCTGTCAGCTTTCTCACTCACAGGTCCTAAACATCAAAACTCCTTGCCCCAACAAATGATAAACATGACCTCATTCTCTGTACTGAGGAAAAAGCACTAAAATTTAACATCCTTAGCATTGTTGCATGCACCTGCCTAAGTTTGTAGTAGAGGGTTTAGTGTGTCTTCGATTGGCAAAACACTTGCCATTCGAATCAACGAATAGTAACACCAAAAATGTAAAAAATGAGCGGTGACAATGTTGAACCAAATGCCCACCACATTTGATTCGACGTTGTCAAAACCAGCACGTGATAGCCGTATAGGAGATGATGTAAATCAGACTCCTATACGACATATGACGGTTTTGCAGGGGGGCAAGCCACACTGCTGCCGACAGAATGTATTTCGCACAAACAATAGTAAACTGTAGTAGATCATAGCCTAATTACCACAACTATCCACTCTAAACTAATGCCAATCAGTCATAGTACTTGATGGCTAAACTGTCTTTATTTCTGGCATGATCCCTCTTGCATTTCAGCTCATTCACATTAGTGAATAAATTGCATTAAATAATGTATCATATATATTTAATTTCTAAATGCTTACATCCTTAACTATAACAATTAGTTTGGTAACATAACTAATATGTAATGTTTGATGCCGATTTCACTAGGTTTGTATTCTGTCCCTGTTATAATTTAATTTTGTTTTCAGTCTGTATTGTGATATCACAATTTTTTGTACTACTGGACAAAAATTTACCCTTTGTGGGTCAGTCCACCTCCTTAAACAGTAAATTATGATGTGCAGGGGGCAAAAGTCTCTGCACAGGGTTATGGTAAGTGAGAGTTGTGCTTTCTAAAGAAAACAGTTGTAGAATATTGGTTTTAAGCATTTGATGTCATGTTACCAATCCTTTTGCACAACTACAATGCATCTTCATGAGTTAGATCCCACAGTATATATAACTGAAATGGTGCCAGATTCAGGTTTCTCAGATATTACCAAGCTCATCCACAACTTGTTACTCTAACATGTAGTATGATATATACTCCTGACTTAGAGTGTATGTGTATTCTAATCACACTACCCTACTCAGTGCAGACATCATCTTTTATTGAATAGAATGCCTAATTTGCCTGTACATTGTCAGATGTATTTGCCAATACCAACACCTCACTTAATGTTCCATAATGCTTGACCCTTTGCTGTAACATGTCATTGTCTAGGCTTAACTGAATGACATAAACTCAGCCATGTCAAGTTTGTCTTTTACTCATTTCATTGAAGTGCATGGGTCTCTCTACAGATATCCGAAGAAAGATTTATCAAGGTCCACTATAGATGTTTGAAGAAAGATTTAAACAGCATTCACTACATTCAGTTTGTCAGAATCTTTAGACATCAGAAACCTCCTTGATACCCCTGATTTGCAGGGAGCCTTAACCTATGCCCAGGTAAATGTTAACCTGGTCTTAATATGTTGAAGCTTAGGGTAAGTTATGCCTCACTAGGAGGGACTCTTCAGTCACCAAAAGATCTAATGATTTTCCCTACCTGAATCCTGCTCCTGGCAGTTGTCATATACTCTGAAAGCAGACTTCAAAGGTTGCCTCAGTTTTGAGTTCTGATCCACTTTTTTCTAAGTTATTGCAGAAAACTTTATTTTTTACAGTATTTATTATTTGCTTGGTACCTGCATTGCTGTATTGATGTAGTATTCCAGAATGAACATTTTCTAGCGGTGAACCTGGTAGTTGGGCTATTATACTGTTATAGATGTACACTAGTATTGTACAGATATGGACTCATGTAAACACTGTGACCTTATTCTTCTTTTTTTTTTTTTGCCCATTATCTTTTTAAGCTAATGTTTTACTTCAAACAAGTAACAGAAGAATTGTGTATTTGCAAAATAACTGAGAAATCATCTCTCAGAAAAAGGATGCCCAGCTTTCCGCTACAAAGTTAGTGCATGGTAAAGGTTTTATGAAGTAGGTTTGCATGTCTGAATGGTTTTATGGATAAACTTCAATATTTATTTAACATCACTCATTCCAGTAGAGGAGAGATGATCTATTGATAAGACCCCAAACACAAAATACAACCAGCATTGTTTTGCAGGAGTAAATGCCCCTGCAATCCTACATAATCAATCTAAATATCCTTATTCTAAGGTCATATAGCAGCAGGGAAAGGACAAAACTTGCCACTCCACTATTCTGTGGTCTTGCCAGTTATGTTACAGACCGTTCTGTGAAACAGAGAATTGACTTAACAAAACAGGTGATTTCCTTTTCAAAAAACACATATTTTAGTTATTTGACATTTGTTAACCGGGATAGTTTGACTAGGTATAGAATCCATTTTCAGTGGCGGCCTGGGGAGAAAAGCTCCACATATAAAAATCATTTGCAATCTGCAATCAATATATAAAATGTAGAACAGAATTAATACTTACAATAGGTAAGTGAGTGGAATAATAATAAAAAGTATAATAAACATGCTATAATAATATAGGTTTGGATAAAACATTTGTACAAGAAATAGTGCAGTTAGTGAGAAGAATAGTTATGGTAGTTGGAAGAACTACAGTAAACCTGATATAAAAGTCAAGTAAGCAAGGGGAAAAAGAAAAAAAATGTAGGAAGGATAGTAAAGCAGAGTGCAAGACAGTAATGAGGTATAGATTTGTTATAAGCAAAGGAAGCATTGATGACAGAGTGAAGAGTAAAGCATGAAAAGGTATGGAAGTGAAGGAATAAAATAGTAGCAGTGTAAAATCGGAGTGGTTCGGAAAAATATATAGTTAGGTTAGTAGAGATGTAGTGTAAGTTGAGTGTGGGTTGAGTTGATGACATGGTGAAGGGTAAAGTAGGTGGGGGCTGGAAGAGATAAGGTAAGGAGGAGGTGAGCAATTGTAGTGAAGGGTAGATGAAAAGAGATTAGTGGTGAGGCTTAGGTATGGTTAAGACAGGCGCAGAGCCAGGTGTTATGGAGAAATTCTGTTACTGATTTTTTAAATCTATGACTATTTGGAGTAGATCTGATGGCAATGAGAATTTGGTTCCAGGGATAGCTACTGAATTGCTAAATAGGCCATAGCGTATGGCTCTTTTAGGTTTACAGATTTTTAGGAGATGTTGGTCTGAGCTCTGAAAAGAAAAGTTGGGAATGTAATATGTGAGAATCTTCAAGATAGCTGGGCAGGATGATTTATAAATTATGAAATGAGCAAGGAGCATTTGAGAGAGCAGGAGATGATGAAGTAGCTAAAGCCAGTTTGATGACTTTAAAGGTAGACAGTGGTCTGAGTTTATAAGGCTGATTAGCAGCAAATCTTGCAACTTTATTGTGGCAGAGCTCAAGTTTTGTTTGTATATTGGTTAGGATTGGAAGTGCATAAAGTGGAGTAGGAATGAGATAAGCAGTAGCAAGAGAAAGTCTGAAGGTAGAACCTTTTTGATCTATAGAGCATGCCAAGTTTTTGATGTATTTTCTTAATGCAGTTATGTATGTGCAGATCAAATTTTAGCTGATCATCGTACCTAAGAGTTTAGTATGTGTTAGTGCTGCAATTATAGATTTATCAAATAAATAATAATGAAGGATGATTTGAGGTGAGGTTGAGATTTTGAGAGGGAGTAGTAGTGTTTTTTTGGGGGGTTAAGGAGAAGTTGGTTTTCACTGAGCCATCTTTCAGTGGAGTTAAAGAATTTTTAAGTGATGGATTGGTGGTGCAGAAGATTGTCAGATGAACAGATAATGCTGCAGTCGCCAGCATATTGTATGGGTGCAGACAGAGGAGGATGAATACAAACTGTTTATAAAGCTGTTGAATAGGATGGGTCCAAGAATGGAGCCTTGTGGTACTACAAGTATCACAGGTGAGGAAGGAGGAGAAAGTGGAGAGCCACTTAACTGCTTACTGATGATTAGAAAGGTAGCTAGAAAAACACTTGAGAATAGATTTCTTGAGGCGAAGAGTAGACACTTTAGAGAGAAGACTTTGGAGAGCTTCAGAAAAATGGAGGATACTAGGTTATTGTTATGCCTAGCTTTAATGATGGTGTCTGTAAAAGAATTCAGTGCAGTTGTTATGCTGTGATTTCGGTGAAAGCCATGCTGGGTAGGGGTTAGTAGATTTTCATGAAACACATAGTGAAGACGTTTATGGATGCATTTCTCAAGTATTTTTGAGAGGGGTGACAGGATTGCAATTGGCCTATAATAGAATAAATTGGTGGATTTCACACCTTTGTGAAGTGGGATGATATAGAATTGTTTCCAGATAGATTGGACTATTGATTCTTGAATAAATCTGTTAATTAAGATGGAGACTGGACAAGTTATGGTTTTAGCAGCTAGTTTCAAGTATTCAGCTGGTACATTGTCACCTGAGGGAGAGCAGAGCTTCAGTTCAGTTGGAAGAGATTTTATGTAGGAGGTGGAAAAAGGTTTTAAAGAGAAAGTTGGTTTGTTAGAGACAGGAGTGTGCGGAGGTGTAGTGTGTGTTTTTGGCAATTTTGGGTTAGAATAGCTATGGAGTCTATGAAGAAATATTTGAATTTTGCAGCAGTTTCTAAGGTTGAGTTATTTGGGCAAGGGTTATGAATCTTGGTGAACCAGGGCGAGAATTTTGTTAATGCTGTTCCAGAATTATGGGTGTTGCTTTTTGGTTTATTTCTGAGTTTAGATAGTATTTTCTTCTTCTTAATGAATTGCTTTTGTAAGATTACAAAGCTGCTTATAGTTTGAAGCTGAATGAGGAACTGTAGTTTCAGCAACTTTCTCCATGCAATATCCCTGTTGTGCATTAGGGTTCAGCTGTAGTGGGGAAACCAAGGTGTTTGGTGAGATTTAACTCACTTTTTAATAAGGGGGGCTAGAATGTTAATATCCAGGAATATGTAATTGAATGTAGGAATGTCATCATCTAGTGGCAAACTATAGTGGAAGGACCAGTTTATGGAAGAGAGCATGTTGTTAGTCAATGAATTGACGGATGTGACGTGGTATTCTCTATATTTGTATTGTTTGGTATGGTGTTTAGAAAGCCTCTGACTATAGATAAGCGAGGTGGTTGCTAGAATTTTAGGGTCTTCATAGACATTAGGATTAGATACAAGGATCCAGTCTATGATTGCCCATTATTAGTGCTTTTATTGTAATGGGTAGATGTTGATGAACTGCATGCCTTTCATCTAAGTAACATGATTTTAGCTGTACATGGGTTTTTTCATTACATCAGGAATATGTTTTTGCTGAATGTTTCTTTTTTCCCTAGCATGTATTCATTGAGCTGCGGAGTCACTGAAATGTTCAAAGACATTTTATTCACTCCAGATTTGGAAGAATAATATCATAATATTAGGTTTATTCTTTTACATGCAGCCCACTTTTTTTTCCTTTCCTCATTAATAAATTATGCAGCTTCTGACCGCTCTGGATCCCCCGTCGCCAGTCTGTGACACATCTTTTCTTCTGTTCACTGAGAAAATGTAATTTGATTATGTATGCATGCAGTGGCAGTGACTGTAATACAAAATGTGGTGTGAAATGCACTCTATTAAGTGAAGTCTCAGATTCCTCTTTACTTCTTCCATGCAAGGTTCATCAGCGTTTGAACTGGTGTTGCTACCCAGATTATTTATTTCAGTTGTACATATGTGTACAGACATCCGTAAGCCTGTCATTTTGTATCAATAAGTTATTAGCACCAACACTAAATTTTATGACGCACAATAATGAGTGAAAGCCAGAAATTCCAAAATTAAAAAAGTTCACTGTTGAATGATTATAGATGTTTACGTAGCCGCTTTAACTATATATTTTTGTAGTATTCAGCTGTTTTTCTAAAGTATATTATTGTTTATATAAAAATAAATATAAATAAATTATAAATTATATTTATTATAAGCAATAAATGTAATGTTTATCTAAAATACATTTTAGATAGAATACCATAAGTGATTTTGCACTAAATTTATTATATCTGGTTTTGGTTTTGTTTGCATTCTTGCCAAGATTGCTTTTTATGAAAAATATATAGTTTCAATGAGTCAGTATTGTGTTTGCTAAAAAATGGTTACTTCTGTGGTGAACCTTGCCTATAACAACATGAAAGTCCTTTGTCCAAAACTCTAGAATTTGTGTTCAGGGGATTCTTATCATAGTATAGCTAAAAATCTAAACACAAGTATGAACTTTTATTGCCACTCCTACTAGAAGTGTGGTTGCCGTATGTAAAATAAATTGACATGTTTAATTATTCTCTTTGAGTAGAAATTATGGCATATTTCTACTATCTCAAAAAAAAAGTATGGAGAGATGTTAAGGTATATTTTATGCTTCACAGCGTGCATTCTTAGTAGGTTCTATCATGACTTTATTTTTTTATATAGATCTTTGGGTGATAGTTTTGTCTTTTAGGAGAGTGACTTACATCTGCTGTTATTGTAACACTGATTCATTGATAAAGTCATGGCATATTAATAGGAACAGTACTTGTTTAGCTTGCAGCTGTTATTGTTGCCAAAAAGCTATTTGAATACCTTAGATATAAAAGACCAGAATGTCATATCATTGAGATAAGTTTAGCTGATTTATTATTTCCTCCAGTTGTGTGTTTATTGTGCAGTATATGCTGTATCATCTCTTCTTTCTGTAATGTTATTCTTATCTCTGTCACTGAGGAACTAAATCACCTAAAGCAGAATTGTGTTCAGACCTAAAGCAATGTGCAACCATCTGTTCCTGTCACATGTACTTCGTTATTGTTAATCAGCACTACATCCTCTTATCTCATGACACATAACCTGAAAGGTTATCCTCAGCAGAGAACCTTGACAAACTGATGTGGAGTTTCTGTTAAGTGGCACTGCCACGAAACCCTGTAGTAGGATATTACATGGGTATGTGTATGGTAATGATACACAGAGTCTCCAAAGGAATTCTGGAATCGAATGGAGACAAATCAACATACAATCCCACTGGTCTTGTGAGCAAAGCTCTCTGACTCAAAAAAGTAAGTACTGTATATGAAAATGCTCTAATTAGTAATAGAATCTGAATATACTACATTACAAACCTTTAGCAAGCAAATGTCAACAACACTGCAACTGCTACGGCAGTAACAGAATGAACTAAAATTTAAATGCAGTAACAATTGAATTAATTAAATGTTTATCATTTATTAAAAAAAAAAAGCTGCATGAATGCCAGGAATGAAGTTTATTCAAATAAAACTTTACTCCTGGCATTCAAGCAATTTTTTTTTTTATATTTCATTCTGCTAACCAGCCTGTTAACCTGGTACATATATAAAATAAAATAAAAAATGGGAATTCAGCATTTTAAATTTAAACTATCTAGCTTGGTCTAACCATGTATGAATGATGTAGAAACATGCAGTATACCTCATTACATATGTTGAAGAGCAGTCATGGAATTTTTGTGCCCGAGTTGATGACAAGATAGTGGCAGCTACTTGCCTTGGCATTTTCATACCAGTTTTATATTGGCTAAGGTAGACAAGTGAGGACGTGCTGTGTGTTTTAGTTTTGGGCTGGCTGTTTTTAAATTTCTGCCCTGTGGAGTTCATAGATGAGGCTCAATCTGCTTTTCATGATGCTTCTTGGATGTTTGGCTGGTTTGAAGCTGTTTCTTATCCTGCGACTAGAGGCAAAATGGTATTTACATATTATGGCAACCAGATTTCTAACCAATAATATGCAAGTACCAAACATTCATATGCCGTTCACTTGGCGACAAAATTATTTCACGTTATTGTGTCAATTTCAAAGTGCATAACTATTTAAAAAGTACCCTGATTTTTACTCTGTTGTCCTACTGTTATTTTATGTTTTCGCCAAATTTCTTGGAGTACGAAATTTACACAAATGTCTGTTCTCTTCATTTAATTCCTGAAACTTCCCTTCAGTTACGGCAGAAAGGTTAATGTAAAAGGTAAAATTGGTGTAATGTCCATTTTTAATTTGTTACATGTACTGATGCTATTACCACAGTCAGAAATTAAATGAGCTGTTGGACATTACTGCTGCTTCTCTTCCTTCTACATCCGATTTCTCCAGTGTACCTAATTTCCACTTGTGTCTAGCTGCCCTTGCACCTATACATACGTGTCAATTGTACAGATTTTTGCACAATGTCCAGCTTTTTCCCCACATATTTTGGGTCTGTCCCTCATAAAATGTGTGACTGTCTACCAAGTCAGCGGGATGATCTGAGGATGGAAGTCCATAAATAATGAGATACTTGCACCGTATTTGTAGCACCAGCCAGGTTAATTGTAGTTTTCATTAAGTGTCGTTGGTAAAGGACAGTACACAGGAAGAAGAATTTTGCCATTATTCCTGTTTCCTAAACAGTGCAATCCAGTACTAATTTGGAGTTTATGCACCCCTTTTTACTTTGAGTTACACTTGTTCCATGATGACATTATGAATTACAGCAGCTTACAAATCTGGTTGTGATAATACGCAAGTACTGACAAAATTTCTTTGCATTTTTGCATAGTTATAGCACTGTCATTAACTTTTTTGACCAGATTTTCTACTAGATTCTGCACTTGAGGTATCTGCAGTCGTTATTGATGATGATTAAACTCCCTTTGCTTTTTTTGGGCGTATGTGTTGTCTGTCTTTTGTTTTTGCTGCTGAAGTAGGGTCTTTTTTGGCCTTTGGGCTATATTGAGGGAAGTGTTTTTGGTTATGATTTTTGCAGATGTTATATCATCTGGTGAACTGTTTTTGAGGGTGCATTTTGTGATTCTGTTCCTTGGAATAGAGATACTGTTTCGGTGAATCTGGGAGAACATATGCCAAATTTGACATTGTGGTATCTTGGTGTATTCCTTCTACTCTGAGGCCTTCAACCTCAGATGTATGATATGTGGTTAGCAGGCAGGGTGGTGGACTGGCTGCCACATGGGGAGCAGGGAAAGAAACCACCCTGCAAAACCATTTTTGTGGTATTTAAGCAAATGACAGAAATCACTATATAGAGGAGACAAAATTGCTATTTATGTTTCTAGTAGGGAAGTCAATATATTGGTTTTTGCACTTGTGGTAATGAATCATATGAAATTTGGATGCTCTGCTTTCTTACTGGAATTTTTAGATTTTTTTATGGAGAATATTTGTGGCTTCGGTGCTTTTTCTTTATTTCCAACTGATACAGGCACTAGAATAGTTGATGTCATAGGTCTACCATATGGAATTGGAGCATAGAGTGGTCAGATGGTAATTATTTCAGATGTTGGGAATCTGTAGAGTGAATCCCAAAACACAGAGACTGAATGGCCAAATAAATAGACTCAACTTGTCATGGCCATTACTCTGCATATTGCCTTTTCTCTGAGATATGGAAATCTCTGAGTTAGTGTATGGGAAAGCTCGTCCCCCACATTGGAGGATACATGGGTGTTTGCTCTCTGTTCAAAACAAATGAAGTTTAAATGAGAAGAATGATGCTCAAGATTGACTCTTCTCCTGCATTTTCACATTTTCAATCTTTTTTATTTTCCTTTTTCATGTTGGCACTTGGCATTTCAAGTGCCGACATTTCAATAGGGAACCGTAGCAAGACAAAAATATTGACATAATGAGCTTTCTGATATTGCCACCATCTTCTAATCTGGAAGGTTTTTCAACTGTTGAGGTACATTTACCTTTATGTCCTAGCTGCATTCAAAAGTAATTATCATATTATAGCCAAGAATAGAACCCCATTCTGTGACTCTTCCATAGCACGTAGAACTTCTTAACTGTTCAGAAAATTTGACCTTTGAAGAACCTTGCTTATGGATGACTTCAAGTGCCCATGCACACTGGCAAATATATCCTACCAATAACAACAATATGCAGAGATTTCTGGGTTCTGTAAATGCCAGGTATTGACCAGACTGTCCCTCTTGCCCACTGAATATATTAATCTTCTTGATCTTGTCTTTGCAAATATTTTCACCAGTTTTATTACCTCAGTTATTACCTCCTCTCTTATCAAATCTTGGGTATCTTCTCATGACCTTTATCCTGAAAAACTGACTTGCATCTCCAAATAATTCCTCTTTATTCAGAGATTTATCCAGAACTAATTGCCTACTATATGACAATCCTATTGATAATGACAAATTTTGTAGCTTCCCCACAAGTACTGTACGTGAGGCTGCTGCTTACTTCTCTGAATTTCACTCCCTCTTGGATGAATGGATTGATGGATCCATACCAGCCTATCATAAGAATATTGGCAAGTTAAATCTAATCCCATATGGTGGAACTAGTATATCCATAAACTGTTTAAGAAAAAGAAACCGCTTCTGGCCTTTTCTAGAAGATGTCCACTTCATCATTATAAAAGATGGTGAATAATAAGTTACTGAAACTTAGCAAAAGGAAATGCAAGACCAACTACGAAATTATGGCTGCATAAGAACCATATTGCAGATCTCTCGTGAAATATGATTTCCCTGTTTATGTTGACACTTTTCTGCTGGAAGTTGTATATTCCCATATCGTTGCAGATCTGGAACACCCAAAATAGATAATTTTGGGTGACTTTGAATATCTTCATTGAAAACAGACCTAGGGAGCTTACAATAGTACCACTCGAGTACTGAAAGTTTTGATTTCACTCAGGAGGGTTTCTGAATTTCATGTATGAGGACATTAATAGAATTTTGATATTCCATTTGGGTTGGTCACCAGTAAACTGGTGACTGAACAATTGTCTTTGTCCTGTCACTCTCTGGTCCATTTTTCTCTGGAGCTTCCATTGGGTTTATCTCCTGACCTTGAGCTGGTCTGGTGTAGACATTTAACAGCTGTTATAATGGATGATCTTATGCCTATGTTGGACCAGTTCCATCAGTTAGGGAATACTACTAACAATGCAAAGCACCTTGTGGATACTTCCAGTAGAGCAATCAGTAGGTTAGTAGATGCTCTCATACCAGAATGTTGTGTGCCCAACAGTCATCATAATCATGATCAACAATTTGACCATAATCTCCTGCAGGTTGGAACATACATAGAGTTTCTCCCTAACCCAGTTTAAGTGTAACCTAGAAAACTGGAAGGGGAACCAGAAATTCACCCCTGGTTTGGCACTTATATCTGTAATAGACACAGGCAGTCTGTAAATGATTCATCTCCCAGGCCCCAGCTTGTAAATGTTTTGACTCCCAAGCCCCTATTTTCACTACCAAGGCTACCGGATCATGTCAGAGATTTGGAATACATGACTAAGCTTAAGAAGGCCCAAGGGAAGTAAATAGTGTGGAAAGAAATAGCCAGGGAATTGTTATGGCTAGGCTTGTATAAGCCCTAGGGCTGATAGCCTAGCACCAACCTATGAACCTATAAGTGTTCGTTAGCCTAGTACGCATCTATGAACCTGTTGTGCTGGGTATCAGTTAGAGATCTGAAGTAGGAAGACAATATTTTTATTTGGCAGGATCTTTGCTGCACCAAGTTGTCTAGCATGTACTGTTGTAAGCAGTAGACAGGTTGTACAGTTCAGCTTTCCATAATTTATCAAAAGAATTAATGTCTGCTGGGTATGAGGAGTTCATGGCTGTTGGCTAGTATAATGTTCTCTGCCTAGAGTGCCTTTGCCTATGTACTTTAAGAGGTCTTGATGTAGATAGCATTTACATATGTTGACTATAAAGGTATCAGTGCATGTAGTTTCAGGTGTTTGATCAAATTACTGCTTTCCAGAGCCTTGCCTTAGCAGCTTGCTTTGAATCCCTTGGTTCAATTACAGTCCAGATTGTTCATTCTTCTTTGAGGCTGGGTGGCATTTAATTTAGAGTTTTTAACAAATTCTGTCCTTAAGAAATGTTTTTATATCTTGGAGAGTGGAGATAGTGAGTCTTGCGTCTAACCCTACCATTCTCCATGAAGTTTATTGAAAAGCTAGTTTATGAATAGCTGTACACTTACCCTACTCTTCTGACCATTGTGAGCCATGTCAGGTTGTAGTCAGCGCACAGTAGAAAGATTGCCCTCACTGGCATAGTAAGTGACTTCATGGTGGATGATCAGAGGTTGTGTTCTATCTTGATTCTGCAGTATTGTCCCATTAGCATTTGAAACCATGAATCATGAAATGTTGATAGAGAATCTTTATTTTTACTGCAACGTGTCTGCTAACATACTTGAATGGTTTGCCTTTTAACTCATGGGTCATTCCCAGCTGGTCACCTTTGTGTTTAATTCTGCCAAGTTATTTCCTGGAGCTCGTGGTACCACAGCTCTCCATTCTGGCTCCATTAGTATTGGTGGTGCATGTGTTGTCATTCAAACAGTTCACACTTTGTAAATCCGTCTTATCACTGCTGTTCTGATGACATTCAGGGCTCTTACCAGCTTAAAAATCTACCTGGATTCCACCTTCAAATGGATGAGTATCTGCATTCTTAAACTCAGTCCTCTGTGGGTACAGGTGCTGTCCGTTTACACTATTATTTATTATAGGTTCCTTAACTGACCCCCATTTTTATGGGGGGGGGGTAATCAGTTGCAGTTCTCAGTGAAGATTAAATGTTTTTGTGTAGTCCTCGACAGCACATTGACACCTAAGGAACAGCTAGTAGAAGCTGTCAGGTGACTTGCGCTTCCACGTGAAGAATATCTGCAGATCTGACAGTAGTTATATAGGGTCTTTTTGAACATAACAAAGTGGGCTTGCTGATGCCTGCTTTACAGATCATGATTTACAAATGTTTTCTCTTACTGCAGTATTTTTGCAGGTGGGTGTTACACCCTGAATGTTATACACTTCTGAGTTGTTGCAACTTCAAAGATTGTTTAAATCAAGGGTATGATTGTTCTTGAGGGTTACAGAGGAGCACAACCCACCTGCAGAAACATTCAGATTGTATTTTCCAACTGTTAATTACAGTATAATTGTCTGCAATAGACTGTGTGCTGTATAATTATAGTTAGTAAAGCAGTGTAGACCCATTGTGTACAAACATTTATTTCTCACCTGGTCTGTCATAGGACTGTCTACTAGGACCTTTTAAATGTAGATCTTTAGTACCTGTAGCATTTCTGGAATTCTGCACTGAAAGTTTGTAAGGGACTACTAGGTTTTGTCAGATTATCCCTTTACTGCAGAATCCATCTGTGCTGGCTGCCTGTGATGGCTCAGTCTGTTTTTAAGAATCCGTTTTTCATCTGTTTAGCACTGTACAATCTGGGTCCTGTCAATTTAAAAGAGTTGCTGTTGGCTTATGTCTAAGATTTGCTACTGCGATTACAAGGTGTGGATATCTAATAATTGTTTTCAGAATGAGGTTGGAAACATTAAGGTATGTATTGTTTTGTCTATCTTTCTTGAATTCTTTGGAATCAGCAGCCTTACGCAAGTCAGTGGCCTTCTTTAAGACTTTCCTCTGGTATCATCTTGTTTAAAAGATTTTTTTTTTCATAATAGTAATTTTAGGACATCTGTTGATCTTTTAATTGATTTTTTGCTGTAGTGTACTTAAATGACACTTTTTGCAAGAGTTCATACCTTTTAATTGTGTGGTGCTTAATTAAAAGACGTTAATAAAGGTAAATCAAAATAATGATGACAAATTTAAGTTGTCAAGATTCAGAATAATCTAATTGGCTAAAAACTGAACATTCAGTAGTACTGAGTTAAAAATCTTCAGAACCAAAAGTTCTTAAGTGGTGTAACAACAGCTCAGTGTGTCCTGAACTTTACAGTACTAAAATAAACATTGTGCATTAGAAGAGATTGCAAAGGAAGGTCAACCAAATCTTAACTCATCTTTTTATTTTTCTTCATAATCAAGTCCTTAAATATCTTAAAAGCAGGATGATGAGTATTTTTCTAATTACTTGCAGATGTTTTCATAGTCTTCTAATAAGCTGTAGAAAATCATCCTAAAGAACTTCCACAGCTGAGAAGATAGATTCCTAAATAAAGCAGTGTCACTTTCTCTGCAGTTGTAGTATAATTCAGACAGCAGACATACCCAACTTAAAAATGAATCATCATAGCAGATCTCTGACTGCATTCAGCCCTAATAAATAAAAAAAAAAAAAATGAAATTGTCAACAAAAGAATCAAAAGCTAGTCCCCAAACAGATATTCACAGCATCATTTGCAGTTCATGCCATAGTCGAATCATGGGAGAAACACAGTAGGCATTATGAACAGGGCACAGACACTGTACAAAGGTATCACATGCATGGAATCCACCAACTCATTCAGCAGAAGGACAGGCACCAGAACTGGCTACACAGTGTATGAATGACCAGGAAAACAATAAGGGTAGCTTGTCACTGTAGTCCTGTTCAAATCCTTAGCTTTTAAACACGCCACAAGTCATTCTTAGGTTATAGCAGCACTTCATATGAACACTGCAGTTTCATCTAGGAATAACTTTGTCAGAGTTTTTAAGCTAAACTCCTTTCACCACTTAAGGTTTTGCAGAAGATGTGCCCTAATGGCGGCAAATATTTTCATCATATTAGAAGATGCTCTTCTGATTCACAACACACATTTACTGCCATGCTGGCTCTTTTTTATCTAAAGTTTAAGCAGACATTTCTACCTAATTCAGCACTTTTCAGCATTGTGTTATGACTGGCAGTACAAGCAGAAAGGGTGTTTACTTTTTAATTGGAATATAGTATTCTTAGCCTAACTCTGGATTTTCTCATATGCTGGTATTAACGTCACACTTCCTATGAAGGCTATGATTTGCACCTGAGCCTTAATTCTAGTTAGCTTTGAGTCTTAAACTTTGTTGTCCATACTCCATACATTGAAAGAAATGCATTATTGATGTATTAATTCCCCCCCTATATTTAAATGTGGCATCTGGCCTTTTGTTTCATATTTGGTATTGCTGGAGAAGGCAGTAATGTCTCAAAAGTGTGTACTACTGTATGCATGCACTGAGTACCATGCTGTTTTTACTTAGTGCCTTGCTTCTCACTGTCAGAAGTGTTCAGGATGCCTAATGATATAGGATTTTACTAGGCTAATGCCCTTGGGGCCATTACAAGCCTAGCCAAGAGTTTATCCGCAAAAAAGAAACCTCAGTCACCACCTGTTGCCCCTGTCAATGAGGGGCACATGTGGAACCTGGGACAAATTTGTGGTTTCCCTTCCACTCATCAGGGTTGTGCTTGAAGAGGGTCAGTGACATACTCTGTTTGATGTGTATGGGAAGTCTGTTCCAGAGAAGGGGGAGCCTCTAGGAGACAAAACTGTCTCTCCATCAGGTTTTGTTAATGTCTCATATTAGATTTAGGCCTTTTGAGTGGATAAGTAAAACAGAATGAATGGAAAAAAACGGAGAAAAAATGAAAAACTAGTAACACAAAGTGTTCTCCGTTATACAGGATCCAATAAAGGCAGTCCCACGAACCGTTGTTGTATACCAAAGTAATAACAGTAGTTCTCCGTCAGAAAGACTATTCAGTCCACAAACAAACAGTACTTTATAAAATTTATTAAATTACAATGCGATGTAGATTTAGCGCTTTCATTTCCAATACAGGAAACTTCATCAGAATGAATGGCATTGTTCTACTTGCATATTTATATAGTTCTGTACTTGATTAATTTATTGCAATTAAGTCATTTTAATTAAGACGTTCAAATCACTGTGGTTAAAAATAAAGGTACAGTACTCCATGTAAAAACAAGACAAGACATGAAGTATGTGCAATAAATACATAAATATAATAACATAAATAACTATCTAAAAATGTATATGCGTATGTTATCGTACATCATTAATCATCATTAAAAACCTGTGTATTTTAAAATATTTGCATTGTATGAAAACTTTATAACGAAAAACTTTTCTAAAGACAAACATGTAAACAGTACACCATCAGAATTAAACTGTGATGTATGACTGATATAATAATAATATGTACAACCAGTCTCTTCAACTAGATTTCATAATATAATCAGTCTCTTCAACTAGAGTTCATAATATAATGATCCCTAATCCCTTTTGAGTGGATAATATGTGAGGAGTTATAAATACGGATATGGAGCATCTGTAGTAGGGCATAGTCCGAGATTACCTGGTAGGTGAGACACAGATCACCTCTGAGCAATCTATACAATTCCGAGTAGAGTGATAGTGATCTAAGCCTGTCCACATAGTACAGGTGTTGGAGGCCATGGATTCTCTTGTGAGGTATTTCTGTGGCGTTTCCAGCTGGTGCAGGTGTTTGGAGAGGTACATACCAAACGGGGTGCTGTGCTCAGTTATTGGCCTAATGAAGGAAGAGAACAGAGAGGTAGGTAATAACCACTTATTTTTCCTGGATGCAATTCCTTTACTTATGAGATGAACCAACTAAAAGGCTTTTCTGACCACTGCCACTAATTGACGGTCGAATGTGAGATTGTTGTCAACCTGTGTACCCAGGTCTCTCACCACAGGTTGTGTGCTTAGGTTGTTGCTGTTGATGTGGTAGTCAATAGGGGCATTGTTTTTGCCAAATGGCATGATAATACATTTTTTTTACATTTAACTTAAGGCCATGACTTTGACATTTGTTGCTGTGAAGACCCTCTTGCAATATGCGATATCACTGCATATACATTTATTTATTTATTTTACATTTGTTTACCAGGAAAGTCCAGCTGGACATGTGTCCTTTGTCATTGGAGACCCAGGGAGATGAACTCCAAGTTTTAAAGTTGCATAATAAAAGTAAAAGTGCAATGTATTAACAAAAGAGAGAAGTAATTCATATTAACAAAGACAAGACAGCAGTGTTAGACATAGCTACTATAAATATATAACATTAAGTAGAACTTATAGTTATAAAAATAATGAGGAGAATAAAACATTGTTAGACGTTGTAACTATACATATAATGCCAACTAGATCATATAATTACATACAAAGTATTAACAAATATGAGGAAATATGTGGCTTGGCAGTTGATAAAAATACATAATTATCAATAATGTGTGATGAGCTTTCAGCTGTTAGCTATAAGATTTGGTCATAAATTCATTAAGCAAGGTTAGAAGTAATGATGGAAGAACAGAGTGGTATGTGAAATGGCCTATCCTGTGGGGCTACAGGGACAGAGCCAGGAATTTCAAGGTGCATTTTTACATGGCTCAGGAAAGGAGATTAGACCAACAGGATCTTATTCTGCTTTTTTACAACTGACACTCTGCCATCTGATAGTATTTCCTGGTTCCATATTACCAGCGGTACAGGTAGAGTCTTTGCCAGTGTGCTAGTAAGGTTACCACCCATCCCTCTCAACACACGACAGTCCCTATAGTGGCAGTTGCATTCTGTAAAAAAATAAATAAATAATTAGACAAAAAAAATGTGGAAAAGGGCAAATGTCTGGAAATTTTAAAACAAAAATATTTCCTAATTTTTTTTTCTAATACCTTCATAAAGCAATTATTTTGATCTGAAACATCTTAGTGTGTGTGTATGTGTATATATATATATATATATATATATATATATATATATATATATATATATATATATATACAGTGGATATAAAAAGTTTACACACCCCTGTTAAAGTGCCAGGTTGTTGTGATATAAAAAAATGAGACCACAAAAAAATCATTTCAAAACTTTTCCCACCTTTAATGTGACCTATAACCTGTACAATTCAATAGAAAAACAAATCTGTTGGGGGAAAAATATAAAAAAATAAAAAACGTACAATAAGCTGGTTGCATAAGTGTGCACACCCTTAAACTAATACTTTGTTGAAGCACCTTTTCATTTCATTACAACATTCAGTCTTCTTGGGTAGGAGTCTATCAGCATGGCACATCTTGACTTGGGAATATTTGCCCACTCTTCCTTGCAAAAGCACTCCAAATCTCTCAGATTGTGGGGGCATCTCTTGTGCACAGCCCTCTTCAGGTCACCCCACAGATTTTCTGTTGGATTTAGGTCTGTGCTCTGGCTGGGCTATTCTAAAACTTTAATTTTCTTCTGGTGAAGCCATTCTTTTGTAGATTTGGATGTATGCTTGGGGTCTTTATCATGTTGAAAGGTGAAATTCCTCTTCATCTTCAGCTTTCTAGCAGATGCCTAAAGGTTTTGGGCCAAAAGTGACTGGTATTTGGAGCTGTTCATAATTCACTCCACCTTGACTAAAACCTCAGTTCCAGCTGAAGAAAAGCAACCCCTAAGCATGATACTGCCACCACCATGCTTCACCGTGGGGATGGTGTTCTTTTGGTGATGCTTAGTGTTGTTTTTGCTCCAAGCATACCTTTTAGAATTGTGGCCAAAAATTTATATATATGTATAAAACAGAACTCAAATTTCTCTTCTATGAAACTTAACTTTTATTTTAGCAACCAAGTGAAGTCCAGTCCTTTGCAAAATGGTTTCAGCTATGTGTTTTTTTCTCCAAAATTATACATCTCCATGAAAAAGTGACCTACTTTGAGCACCTGGAAAGGTGGCAACTGTTAAATGCTAGTGGCTTGACTAAGTTCACATTTCCATGCACTCTTTGACAAAAGCTGTTGAGCAGAGATTTTTTTTCATATTTTCCCTTGCGGCGTGGTTGTGTAGTTCGGTATTCACTGTTATTCTGCCCAGATTCATCAAGGGTCACAAACAATGGCTTATTCGTAGAACATGTTTGGCAAGAAACAGAAAATGAAGCATGTGAACCATAATCAGGTTTGGAGGTTGCCACACCAGTTGTAACCCTGTGGTCTGTGAAAAGGAATAAATACTGAATTTGATGTCTTCTCAGTCTTTGTGTTGCTAGTTGTTTAGCTTACAGCCTTTGAGGAGAAGTAAATGCTCAATTTTAATGTCGCCTCAGTTCCTGCATAGATAACATATTAGCTTATGGCTAGTGAAAAGGAATCAGCTCTGCATTTGATTGAGTTCTTGGTTCCTGTACTGTCTTCCCTTAGAGCCTGGTCTGATCAACTCATTTGAGATAGACTCTAGGTTTTGGTATGCCTCTTGCTGTTTAGGAAAGAGAACAGTACATGCAGGAATAAAAGTCAAAAACCACTAAGCTATTACACCATTTTTTGCATCTGTTCTAGAGATCCACTGTTCTAGTTCAAACTTGTAGCCATAACATGATATTCTCACTATTGTGTCTGAAAAATACCTCAAAGTATGCAAACTTATTCTTTAGTCATGTAGTGCATATTATTTCCCCCAGGATTTATGTGCATCTGTTCATACTAGTATGTTTTCTACTAACTGATTGAGCGTTATCTAGCTATAAGAGGATACTTTCTTCTGTCAGACTCAGTTTTGTTCTCTTTTTGTCTGTTATTAGAGTACAAGCATTAGTTGAGATCTGCATGCCGCACAGGTGCTTTAATCTGTTTGTGCCTACTTCAGTATCTTAGACAACTGAGCAACTTACCAGAATGTTAAAAGCAAGTGACATGATGATGCAGACTTGGAGAAAACAAAGCATTAATGCAAAATATGGGCCACATAGCAGGCACAAGCCCTTGGCTTTTCCTGCTTGACTTTCCTGCTGGCTTTCCGCACTGCAAACCCTACTTGACCGATGGATCTTGCAGCACCCTGTGCTGGGATCATTCTTATACTTCCTAACTGAAACAATTACTTGTAAAATGATCTTTGGCTTTGCTCTAGACATGTCCAACCTGCGGCCCTCAGAGCTCTTCCATGCGGCCCTCAACCTCTAACTACAACATCGATGCACGCATGCCCCAAAACACTTATTTTGTTTTGTGTTTTTTGCTCCCGTGACCTGTAATGCTAATGTCGGTGTGCGTATGCGCCAAAGCACCCTTCTAGTTTTGTTTTTGAGCCAAAAAAGGGTCAGTGTGTTTACGCCATTATTTTGCGCCGAACAATCAGTGCGTGTGTGTGTGTGTGTGTGTGTGTGTGTGTGTGTGTTCTCGCTGAAGAGGGACTTATGTATGGATTTGCCGCTGTTTCCTTTGAATGGGACAGCAATTACATGTGTTAATAGGTAAGTATGGAGTGAGTGCATGCATGAAAGCAGAATTGTGTGTGTGAAAGTAGAAGAAGAGTGTGTGTGTGTGTGTATGTGTGTATATGTGTGCATGACTGAGAGAGACGCATGCACAAAGAGGCTAACAATGATCAGTCTACCTACTGAGCACAAACAAGTTAGCTCACAAATATATCATACATTAAGAGTATACTTTCATTAAATTGCGGCTTTTCCTGACAGGGAGAGTGTTGTATTGAACATGAACTCATACCTCTTAACTGTATGGATTTTCAAAGAATGTCTGGATTTTTGCCTCATCTTCCAATTTGTGTCTTTTGCTTAGGAAATAAAAGTAGTCATCCAAGGTAATGCAGTTCCAGGGAGTAAGAATGAGACAGCAGCCTAGGGTTAATGGGTCAGTAGTGGACTGACTATGTGGGACTGTAGCATATAAAGTTGTATCGTTTTTTCAGACAAACAAAAAAGCACCCAGTACTGTTTTTTCATTGGTGGGTTTTAAGCAGTGGTAGATTGGACAACAGTAAGCATAGCTTTGGCGGATCATCAATACTGGCAAATCAAGTGGGCACAATGTCATTTTTTAAATGTTGGGGATTTTAGTGTGTATGTGAGTGCTTATGTGTTGGGAGTGCTGCAACAGTAGATGATTTATTAAAGACAGAGACTTACGGACTGTGGAGAATATATTTCTTTGTTTCAAAACCTAATACTTGGGAATGCATGCCAGAAGTAGATTTTTTAAGACCTAGCTTCTTGCCATTTACAGTGGATGGATACTTACATTTAATGGACAATGTATTAGCGTGGGCCTGTGGGGTTCTGAATGATGCCAAGTCTACCACTGCCAATGTCTCGTAAAGTGACCTGGAAATGGATATTGGGATGTTACTGAAAAAATATAGTAAGTGGGCTTAGAAATATAGTTTAATTAAACAAAGTATACTTTCAATTTACAGGCCATAATTTAATTTATTTCGGGTAGTCCAGATACTGGTAGATTGTATACCATTAGACTTAATTAGGGAGAGCTGTCATTCTGGGGAAACAAGTAGCCCTAGTTTCAGTGAAAGCTCTGTGGTTGCTTGCAGGTAGGAAGTTGCAGGATGTTGATGCAATGTGTTTTATTTATTATTTTAATGCATTTGTCATTTCAAAGCATGGTTTTCTTTGATGCAAAAGAAGGCAGGACTGAATGAGCCATATAATGCTTAACTGACAATGATGGGATAGAAAGATTATAAGTGATGTATAATGTTTGCAGCTACAGTTGTTTCAATGGTGTCTGTGATGCATAACTATTTTTGGGCCTGTGTCCCACTTTTATTTTTCGCTTTGTCCAGATTTCTTGCTCTAAGGTTGAGAGGTATGGTTCCATACTAAATCAGAAGTTGTATTTACCTTGGAAGAATTTTCGGCATAATTATGAAAAACAGAGCCTTTTTAATATCTCTGCTTATTTCCAATATAAACTGCCATGTAACCTTGCAAATACCTTCTTATTAAGCTACTTTACTTTTGGAATTGACAGGTATGATTCATCTGTTCAGACATAAGCATAGATTGCTAATGTGACTTTGATTTCTTAGAGCAGTCTGTGGTTTACATAATCACAATAATTTTTCTGTGTTTCTGGGTGTGTAATCAGTTTAACAGATTTAAAGATGTTTTCCAAAAATAAATAAATATATCATAAATAAATAAATAATCCTCTCTACACTTTGAGCTATTGACAAAGTCGATAAAGTCTGGGAGTTTGTTTTTTTCAAAAGCGAAGGTCAGCATTACAGCTCAGTAAACTGTCAATCTGGGAGTAACTTCTGCACAAATTAAAATGTCTGAATGTCAAATGGCTTTAGATTGGAGGGAAGTTTATTTTTATTTATTTTATTTTATTTTACATTTGTTTACCGGGAAAGTCCTGACTGGACACAGGTCCATTTTCAGTCCCTGGGAGAAAAGCTCCAAAAATAACACAAAACAATATAATACAATATATGAGAGAGAGAGAAACAGCAAATTATGGATGTAGTACTCATACAATATGGCAGAGATTACATCTCGCAACAGTGAGAATCATTGAGGTACAGAATAAACTTAAAAACATTTTTTTTTACAGTTATAATTACAGCAAGGCAAATATCAATGAGTAAAGTTTTTAGGAGAAAGCTGTTTGTACATAGCTGAACCTCTGAAACAATCTTTTGGTATGGATTAACTTGGGGATTGACAAAAGTTATATGTTTACACCAGTATGCAGCATTATAGTTTATGGTTTTCTTGTTGATTTACTTTTTGCCGAGCAGTTTTGTTGATTTATTGATGGTCCTTTTGGTGGTGGGAAATTACAGGGATGAATCCAGCTCTATTATGATTTTTTTCAGATATTTTGACTTCCAGACACTTTCATTCAGTGAGTGGGTGTCATGTGATTACTGAGGTTGCCTGTTTTACAAGTAGGGGCTTTTTTTTTGTGTGTGTGTGTGTGTGTGTGTTTGTGTAATAGAGAGAGAGATTTAATATGTATACTGAATATAATTTTGCAAATGGAATTCTTAGTTAAACATGCCCCTCTTCTTGGGCAACTAGACTTGAGTAACCAATATTAGATCTTAGCCATCCAGCTGGGAAAGGTTAGTATGTGGATTTTTCATCTAGTTTGATGAAGGCTATGCTACTTACCCAAGGACTACATTTATGGCTATCCATCCAGCCATCGTGTTGCTGAACTACATTGTTTGATAATGAGAGGAGCTTTCTACAGAAGTTGAAGGTTTTTGTGTCAAGAACCTGTCCATAAAAAGTGGCTTGTTTATGTTGCAGTGAAGGCTGTGGTCTTTGTAGTGAGCGTTTTAAGTATAACCAGTATTTCTGAGGTAGAGGAAGTATCTTAAGGCAGGATCTTTCTTAGCCTGGAAAGCAAGCCAATGATGACATTTATAGGGACCAGTGAGAGAGAGAGGAAAGCAAGAAGCTTTTTAGTCTGTTTGGATAACTAAGTGAACTTAGTCCTTTGACCTTTTTTGTCAGAAACGGTTGTAGTCTTTCTTTTGGCAGGGTGTTTTGCTGAGGCACATGCCAAAAGGGGCATTGCACTCAATAATGGTTCTTGTAAAGGAAGAATACAGGGATGTTATGACCTCCTTGTCCCCGGATGAGGTACCCTTACTAATGAAGTGGGCCATGTAAAAAGCTTTCCTTACAACGGAGACAACGTGGTGGTCAAAACCAGGTTTTTATCAACCTGGGTGCCCAAGTACCATACGACTTACTGAGTGCTTACAACATTGTTATTAATGTGATAATTTGTGGGGACATCACTCTCCTCAAAGGGGATGATGATGAATTTTTTGACATTTAGCTTGAGGCCATATTTCGGCACCAGTTATTTGTTTGGGTGAGACCCTCTTGTAGCTTATTCAGAATTGTTTTATTAAGTCAGTAATGTGAATTATTTACTTTATTGCAAATTTGTTGGGTTATTTTTGTGGATTATCGTATTGTAGGACTGCTGATGTTGACATTTTACGTAGTTGGACTGCTGGAATGGTTTTCCCAGTGAGAAATGCTAGTGCTGTAGTGAATATCTGTTTATTTGTAAAAAAAAATATATATATATATATATAGGTATATTAACTAAGATGTTAGAGTTAACTGTTAGATTAGAGAATTAGAATTAGAATAAGAATTAGAATTTTAAGGCAAATATTAAGCATTTATTACATTTATTCATTGTTCAAATGCACCTACAGAACAGCCAGGAGATCGACTGTGGTCTTACAGAGCAACGAAAGAGTTAATTATATGATATATTTTATATGCGGACCCAAGACCATTTCTGTTCACTCAATGCGGCCCCAACAAGCCAAAATGTTGGACACCCCGAGTCTAGACCAATGATCTGCTAAACGTGAATAGTTTAGCTTTGTATGATTATGCAGGGAATGAGTCTGTACAGGGTGGAAGTGTATAGCATGCTGACAGAGAAACTGCTGTTTGACCAGGTTCCAGGTGTTTGGTGCTTGTATCCATGGGAAAAGAATTATTATTCCCAGTTCATTTGTGTCTTAATCTATTTTAAACAATTATCTTGCTACCATGCTACCAATCTGATGCCATGACTCTGGCCTTGCACCATTGCTTCTTTCCACGTGGAGGACCCAGATTCATAATATGAGTGATTTGCTAATCTTATGTAGGTGAGGTCATTCCCTGCAGGATGGACACTGCTGTTTGGAAGGGTTTATTGTGATGGTCTTTCAGTCCTATTTGTCAAGTTCTTTATGCAGAAGTGTTAGAAGCATAATATGGGGTCTCATGCTGCATTTCTGACAACTTTGCATGCTGTTGAAACTGTACACTTGGTTAGCTCCAGACTCCAAAGTTAGTCATTGCTTCAGCATTCAAGCCAGTGTGCTAGTGCTCAGGGTTTGGAGTAAAATTAATTAAAATGTATATGATACTTTTTCTTTATTAATTATGCATTTAGTTAGTACTATTTTATTTCTGTGTACTTCTAAATGACTGCTAATTATAGGATAGGACTAAAATGAATTAAAGTTATGTTTAATTGAAAATTCTTAGGTGGAAAACTACAAAGAAGTGAAAAACTGCACAGAATAAATTCACTTATAATGAACAAATATTTTTACTTTACAGTAATTTTTTGTATAGGTCCGTCGTGTTATAAGTTTGTTTGTGCCCCCTGCAACATAAACCATCTGGATTTCTAGCTCTAGGTTTTCCATATTAAGGACTACGGTGGGTTGCAAGTTACATATGTGCTTCATTTAAACTATGACCTTCACTCACAATGTCATGTTAAGCCAATCCTAACCTTCACTGATGGGTAACTCAGTCAATATCTCCATTTATATGCCTGCCACTTTTGTGGTCTGGGATGGGACGGTATTCAAGGATACATTTGAATTAATATAGAGGATGCTTTACTTCAGGTTAAGGGAGAAACTGTTAATAATGTGGCCACAAGATAAGCAATTCATGCTTATGAGAAAAATAGAAAAAAATAGAAATTGTAATATGTCATCCTTTAACAGACAGAACATTTATTTTGTTTCTACTTGTACAGTATTTAGTGAGAAACTGATAGAACTGGTTAAATATTATTGGAATTTTTTGTTGCAGCATCATGATTTTTCTACCATCTTATGTCCTTTTCCACACTCTTGAATTCAAGAAAAATCTCAAATTATACCTCAACAGCACCTGGTCCTGCTACTGCAATCATCCTACCTGAACTCTTTCTACTCTCCTTCACTAATCACCTTATCTCCTCCCTTTCCCAGCTACTAACAGTAACTAAAAGTTGAATTCTATTACATAGAATCCAACCTACAACAAGCTTATCTTAACTCTAATTATACAAAAATCTGCTTATAATTGTCTAAGACTATACTTCTTATGGCATTGGTACTTCATCCTCTGAACTCTCTGTGCTTTATTACAGCTTATCTTTACTTTACTGTTACATAAAACTGGCTTAATATTGTCCCATACTGTACTACATATTGTATTTGTACATCATCCTCCGAACTCATTGCTCATCATAGTGTGTGACTATAAATTTGCTAGTTTGTTTGATTGTATACTAAATGCTGTATCTGTCTTATTGTATAATGCTTATTGCTTATTTCTGCTGTGGAGCTTTTCTCCACGGGCCTCCACTGAAAAAGGGCTTCTGCTCAGTTGAACTGTCCCGCTCAACAAATGTCAAATAAATAAATAAATGTCTTATAAAAAAGGGCAGGAATTTAAAAGGCATGTTAGTGCACAGTAATTTACAGGTACCGAATAAGTATTCCTGTAGGACCCTTTCTACTTCAGGTACCGTCCCCAGTGGGGTTATGTAAGTTGTTTGTATGTTCAGAAATGTTTTTAAGCTCAATTGTATTAGGTTTGTACCTAGTGATAAATATACTTGTAATACAAAAGGAGTGATATGCATACTTAATGCCCATGTAACTTGTTTTATGTAGGGGAAACTAAGACCGCATTCAGACTTGGACTGCAGGAACATGTACGAGATATTAAAAAACTTATATTGTGACAGTCCAGTTTCTCTGCATTCTAAGTTATGCCATGGAGGTGATCCTTCTGGTTTGCATACTAGCATTCTGGAACAAATATACTCAAAATATTGCGATGATACAGTATTTAAAAATAAGCTGCTGTATAAAGAGTTGATTTTTATTTTATAGTATGGTATTTTAATTCCTTGGGGTCTTATCACTGAATGTAACTGGAGGCATCTGATTTAATTATATATTCATTATTAATTAGATAATTATGTTATTCTTGTGTGTCAAAAAAAAAAAATATATATATATATATATATATATATATATATATATATATATATATATATATATATATAGTTGCTCATGTTTGTAAGTTTATACTCCTTGAAGGCTACACAGCCGAGATGCTAGAGTTTTGTGTGTGTTCTTTTTTGATTTGTATTAAACTTGGAACAGCAGCTTTTCGGTGTTTTTTATATTTGAAGTAAGATCTGTTCTTTATTCGCACACAGTCTAACCCAGCATTCATACTTATTGTAGTCCTGTTTCTAGCACTTGCTCTAACCCAATCCCACTGCCTGCATACCTTTTTCTGGTGTAAACTGGAGTATGGCTAGACCTAATTGAAGCCCTGAACTTTATTCACCTTGGATTCTCGTCTTAAAAAAATATTCCCACTTTTAATAGTAGAGTTAGATTTAGGATATGTGGATATGTTTGATTTAATTCCTTTTCTCCATTCACAGTGTCCTGCTTCTTGTAATCCAGTTCTCGGGTAAGGTAGCCATAGTCATAACAATAGCTGTGATCATTAGGCTTATAGTCAGTCTTACTTCTGTAGTTACACTTAGAATTAGGGTTCTTGCTAGAGTTATGGCTAAGGTAGCACACTCGTCTATGGTGCAGAAGGATGTGGGTTCTATTCCCACACCTGGTAGATCAATTGCTGACACTGCAGTGCTGCATAATGATGAGATGTTAAATTGAGGTCCCACCTGCTAGAGTTGGTAGCACAGGTGGATGTAAAAAAAAATCACTGCACCTATGCAAAAGAGTATGGGAATTCCCCTCATGCCCTGGCCAAATTTTCTCTAGTAGTATAAATACCACATCTGGTCTCCCCCCTAAAAAGAGGCTACTACCCTAGTAAGACTATCCTGGGCAACATAACATAAGTAAAATAAATAAGCTATGCAGTATCCAGATGCTTTGGTAGCTTTAAGCTTTCTGGGCTATGTATTTTCATTGCTTTTTTATGGGGAGGTAATAGTCTGAGGACTGCAGAATGCATGCATTTTCAGTTGTATGCTGCCATCCATTAAAATCACCTAGACTGTCATCATCAAACACGGATGATCTCAACAGGAGTATGTTTTGGTTTCATTTAAAACCAAAACTATTTCTCTGGGTAGATGATACCCAACTGTCTCTGTCATCATTGTCTCAGTATACCGTCAGACTGAACTTTTAATGCTTGTCAGCTGGTATTAGCCAACAAGGATCAAGCTGAGATGTTTAAAGTCGGGCTACGTTATTTTTTTCTGGTATAAAATCTTTTGACTTTATTGTGCCTACCTAAGAGAACTCTGTTTCATCTTTTTAAAGCAGTATAGTAGACTTAGGGTTTTTAGATCTCATCTAAAAAGTTACATTTCGAGTCAAAGAAACGATATGCTTTAACCAGTTTTAAACCTTCTTTGTATCAGTTTTTAAACCTGCTTCATATCAGTATTTTAATTCTGTTTTATTTATTTATTATAATACATTGCTCTGTGATCTGTATATTTTATTTATTATGCCATCTTATGGTAATATACCGTGATTCAGGAGCACAGGACCAAAATATAAATAATAACTTTGATTTTCCAGTTTATCTAATTGAAAAACTAAGAACATGCCTTTTGCAGCACTTAGGCTTGATCACAGTTGTTTACAAAAGTATTTGTATCAAGACCATCTCCTTGCAGGGGAAAATTATTTAAGTAAGAATAATTTATGCCAGGTAAGTGATCCACAGCTTAAACACAAAGATGATTTGGTGTCTCTCAAATGTGCATTTTGGTCAGTGATTCCGGGAAACTAAGTTGTATGTTTGCAGTGTAGCTTTGAAAGTAGAAATATGAACGAGAGCAAATGCTTCCAAAGAGTCTGATAAGATGTTGTTCATCCTCGTGTGTTGTACCACCATCCCTTTACCCAGCCCATCTGGGGTACTCACTTAAGCCAAAGAATGAGCAATCCATGGTCATTCTGGGAAGCATGTTCTGCCACCATAAGGAACCAAGTCTCTGGGCTGCCCAATTGGGCCAGTTGATTGAGATTAGCAAAGTAAACTGTTTACTTTATATAGTCTTCAGTTCTGTAGCTAGAAACAGTACCATGTCATCTCAGGTCAGATGCTTCATTATCTGCAGCCTCTTCTAGTTACTGAAGTTCATAAAGTTAGGAAAAGGATTATAAACATACCGCATCTGTCCCATATGCCTCTGAAATGAAATCAATAAAATAAATTAAGAAGACAACAGTGCACATTTTGGCATCATTCTGATTATAGTCTATTACTTGTGTTTTCAGTAGGCGTAGCATACTGTTTTACGGAAGAGCTGTGTCCTCAAAAAAGAGGGAAAGTGGCTGATGTCTTCTGAGTCTTGTATTCCTTCCTCCTAGTTGTCAGGCAACACTGCTGCAAAGCTAGTTGTACAAATCAAACCTTTACTATTTCATCATTTATAAGTTTGTTTTTACCATGTGTTTTAGGTGTTGGGTAGAAGGTGTACATTTCAATGCCTCTTGTTTTTGCTCAAAATGTTGCTCTCTCTCCTTCAAAAAAACAGC
Organism: Protopterus annectens; assembly: GCF_019279795.1. NCBI lineage: Eukaryota > Metazoa > Chordata > Ceratodontiformes > Protopteridae > Protopterus > Protopterus annectens. The sequence goes on along the minus strand of NC_056746.1, from coordinate 447,183,234 downwards.
CAAATTCTTTAAAAATTATAATAGATTTCAGTCAGCAAATATCGACAGCCAGTTCAGCTGCAAACTTAACAAAATACTAATTGAAATCATCTTCTCCTTTTACTGTTTTAAATTGGTAATGCCAACATTTTAAAAGTGGCCTTGATTTATAAACTTTGTGATGATCGTTGCTGGGGGTAGGAACAGCGAGAGTCAACTGCATTATAAAGAAGTGCATTCTGAATGCCACTGCTAAGATGACCCCCCCCCCTTTTCTCACTTAGGACCCTTTCACCTTTGTTTTTCCTTGTCATGCTTTCTGTGGTGAATACATCATGGGTGCTGTGACAAATATCATCTCATTGTAGATGCTGCTAAGCAGGTAAAAGCATAGCAGTTAAAGGTCTCCTTTTTGGGGGGTATCCAACGAGTAGAAGAAAGGTATGTGGCTGGTTGAGGGTGGAAGAGCGTACAAGTTGGTACAGACATCCTCTTCCTCCTTCAAGGTATACTGGCAGTGTACACCTATCATTTTGTCTGTAACTAGGATATTTTATTCTAGTGATATGCGTCCTTATGACAGTCATTTTGGCTAAAATTTTTGATACTTGCTTTAATGGCACCCAGATATACACCCATACAAAATAAGTTAAATAAAGATAGAGAACTTCAGAGATTGGCATCCTGCGGCCACCATTTTGCTTAAACAGTAGTGTGTGTGTGTGTGTGTGTGTGTGTGTATATATATATATATATATATATATATATATATATATATATATATACACACTAACAGTTTTACAGTAAAAACTTCCACTTTGCAGGTTGAAATTAAAACTGGTCACAGGTGAAGTATTGATGTATGTTACTTTTGGCAGTTGATATCTTAGCTAAAATAGTTGGTGTTTCATATTGCTTCCTTGTTCGTTTTACAGAAACTAGAAGGTCAAGCGTAGTCTTTACAAGTAGTGCAGTGTGCTAATGAATAGGTCATTGATTGACTGAAACTCTTATCTTGGTAATTAGCAGTCAGGGTGAATCTTCTATTTGCATATTGCACTGACAGGAATGTGTAAGAATGTTAAATGTCAACTCTTCACTAACATGAGGACAAATGCAAACACAATCTGATTAATATATTGCTCCCTTTTTGGGTTGTGTATTTAAAGCAGGCATGTTTTCTGTTCTTTACACAGTTTCTAGAATATTCCAACAGCTGTAATTAAATTGCTGTCCTAGTCAGTACTTTATTTATAATCTTTTGAAATAATTATTTTAATCTTGTGAAAAACAGGTATTAGCCTGAGCTAAAAGCTGTATCCCGTGTTATTTGTTCAAAAAAATAAATGTTATAGTTCAGGTCAGCCAGATTTGCTACAAGTTTTTAGTTTCTCTGCTTGTGAAAGGCAAAGAATTAACATAACTGAAGTTTTCCAAGTGTGTGCTTTTTCCTACTTTGGGAAAAACTGCAAGACCTGTGTTCTATGACATATTTACAGATCTCAACAAAGAACAAAGCTCTGATTTTTTTGTACTCGTATACTGAAGGTGACAGTTTACTTTTAGTTTGTTAGAATTGTTGTCCCTTTTTCTCATTGAAAGGTAAAGAAGGTACTGAAGATAAAAGCTTGCTGTTTATCCATGGGCAGACTTGGTGTGTGTTGTCAGGCCAGCGTGATGGATTTAATTCTAAGGATATGTGACAGAATTGCCTGGGCCTATAGCAAAGAAAAGAAAAGAAAAAAAAAACATATTTGTTAGCATTTCAGACTTCCTAGACTGTAAGGTATTTTATTGCTGACAAAAATGAGGAAGATTGACAGTATGTCAGCACTGGAAGGAAACTGCTTTTTGTTGACCTGCAGGTCATCTTTGCTGACTGTTGTTATGGATGGCCTTTTGCCCAGTGATGGATTTGGTGCATATGAAGCATGACAGATGTCAGCAGTGCACTATTTATCCACAAGCAGTATCCAGTCATTGTGGATGGAAAATACTCACTTTTAGAGTCAACAATTTAGTTGTCCCATGTTTTTTGCTATATTAGTCCATCTGTGATGGAGCAGTTAAAAAAATAGTGATCTTGTACAGCTGTCTGGGAAGACCACACTGATTAGCCTCTAGTCTGAGCAAACACATTTGTTGTAAATTGATTAAACCTCTTCTGTCTAGACTTTTTATTTTGCCCTTTCTTCTTCATGGTGTGCATGTAAGAGTAATACTATGGATTGCAACCTTAATAATAAACAGTATTGTTAAAAGCTATGCATTTTAATCTAAACATGCTACTATGCATTGTTTGCCTGCTCAGAAACTGTGCACTTAGTGGAAAATAAAAGTGCATTATGGTTTCTTTTGCCAGTATTGCTATTTTGTATTATTTGGTCTAATGTTAATATCAACCTTACATTATTTTGTGAGCATACTACTCAGAAAATAATGTAAGGTTGATGCTGACACTAGAACAAAGAATACAGAATAACTACACTGTGTGTGTGTGTGTGTGTGTGTGTGTGTGTGTGTGTGTGTGTGTGTGTGTGTATAAATATGTATGCATACGCATATATATTGCATATATATATATATATATATATATATATATATATATATATGTGTGTGTGTGTGTCTGTACATACATATAGATATATATATGTGTGTGTGTGTCTGTACATACATATAGATATATATATGTGTGTGTGTGTGTACACACACATATAGATATGTGTGTGTGAGCAGTGATAGCCGCATTCAGCTACTGCAGCGACACATACACATGTATATAAATGTGTGTATGTATATATATATATATATATATATATATATATGTATATATATATATATATATATATATATGTATAGAGAGAGAGAAAGAGAGATGTGTGTATATATGTGTATATATATATATATATATATATATATATATATATATATATATATATATATATGTGTGTGTGTGTGTGTGTGTGTATATCAAAATCAAAGTAAACTTTATTGTTTAATAGATATACACAGCAAGTGCAAGCTGAACGAAATTACTTTGGTCCCCGTACAAGACATAACAATGAACACACAGTTTGAATAACAGTAAGACTAAAGAACATACAGTAATAATTAAAATATTAACAACAGAATAAATTACCACAGATGGACAGGAAGATATTAGACAGTATTATATTAGTAGATATTGCAAGACTATGACTTCACATTGTGATTGCTTAGAATATTGCACTTCAGCAGTTGTATGATATATTCTGATGTTCATATTGCACAAGTTTGGAGTGGTGACTCACTTCTGAGTATTGCACATTCAGGAAGTAATAGCATAAGAGATCAGGCTAACTGTACGAGTTATTGAAGCAATTTGCCAGAGTAATTACTATAGCTGATACTCCATAACAAGTGGTATTTCAAGCTAATTATTCATATATCTCATAATAAATATATATATATATATATATATATATATATATATATATATATATATATATATATATATATACAGGTATATCTGTATCTATACTTAAACATATATATAGATATATATACACACACACACACACACACACACACACACACACACACACAGGGAGCAAGATGAGTAAGGCATTAAGCTGTTTACAGGCTGCATTCTGTAGTCCAGGATTTGATTCCTCAACCTTCATTTGCCTACTGTGCAACTCTGGCTGTCACTTAACAGGACATTACTCTGGGGCAACTGGGAAATGTGATGGGTTTCCCAGTGGTCTGCTGATCTGCATGTCCAGAATTACCTATGAGCCCTTGAATCTGGGAACCCATGATGCTTGGTAGTTAAGCCATGAAGTGTTAGTGAAAAATCACTAAGAAAAAATGCTTCATTACATTATGAGCCTGTAGAGACAGATGTCCAAATCCAAGATGAAATACTTACTGGAAATTGTCTGCTTGCAAGGTTTCAAGAGTACATGTCAATCATAACAGCTGATAGCACAGAAATCATATAAACATGTGCCTGTGTCTTGTCATTAGTAATGGTACTGCCAGCCGTCCCGGGTAGTTATACTTAATGTAGTTCATTTTGATTATATTACATGACTTTGAAAAGGTAATTACAGTAAAATAAGAACAATGAAACCTGTGGATTTGATGGTGACAGCTCAGAGATGATATCTCTCTTCTAGGACATATCCGATTCATATGAAGTTCATCAGGGAGAGGTAATACTTCCGAGAGAAGATTTTTTTAAATGCGTGGTTTTGTGTTTGGCACCTCCAAATCCTTTTTGTCTCCCAAAATTTCCCATGAGTAAGGTGGTACAGGGGTTGAAATTTACAGTAATAACAGTGTTGCCATTGCAGTCCAGTACCTTGTGAAGTAGAGATTAGCACTTTGATCCGAAGAAAATGTTAAGTCTTAACCATGCAAATGAAATATTCAGCAGGTATGCTTTCATGACCAATTCATTTCTCTACCATACTGTTGAC